>NW_010312878.1:0-11437 GCF_000700745.2 Antrostomus carolinensis
TGGACTTGTGCACCTTCAAGTTCCTTAGGTAGTCCCAAAACTGACCTCCTACAGTGGGTGGTTCTTCATTCTCCTGGACCCTTCCTTTGCTTTCTAGGACTTGGGCAGTGTGGCACGAGCCCTTGCCGGTGAAGACTGAGGCAAAAGAGTCATTGAGCACCTCAGCCTTCTCAATGTCCTGGGTGACCAGATCTCCTGTTGCCTTCCGGAGAGGGCCCACATTTTCCCTAGTTTTCCTTTTCTCTCCAACATATCTATAGAAGCTTTTTTTGTTGCTCTTGATATCTCTGGACAAATTTAATTCTGTCAGAGCCTTATCATTCCTAACCTGATGCCTGGCTACTTGGGCAGTTTCTCTCTTTGCAGGGCAGTAATATTCTGAAAACTAATATTCTGAAAGCTAATATTCTGAAAAGAAACCTCATATAGCACTGTATGGATGCACCTTTTATTGCCTCCTTGGTGCCTGTAATGAAAGCTGTTTACTGTGGCATATTTGAAAGACCACATTGTTATTTGTCCTAAAACTTGCTGCAGATTGATTTGATAATCATGCCAAGTTCTCTCCGCTTCTGATGTCTTCAGTCCTAATAATTCAACTTATTTACCAGTGGCAGTAAAGAAATGGAATGCCTCTTGCTGTGTAGTGCTCACAGGAATAGTGAAAGAATTTTATCAATGTTATATATCCAGAAAGTGCTACGAAATATTCAGCATCATTCCTATATATTATACTTCTGAATTCACACAAGTGTAACCATTTTATTTGATCCACTTTTCTGACTTTCACTGTACTTTCAGAGTCGTCCTTGACATAGATGCAGTTAGCCTACTGAGGGGACAATGCTCCAATGGTGACATTCAAAAGCAGATCACCAGAAAGATTAGTTTCCATCCTTTGTTAATTATAAACTTGTATTCTGCTTTTATGAAAATATACTCAAGGAAAACTCAAAATTATTTGGTCTAGAAATCCTCCTGCGCATATTTCCAACAATATTTAAGTGATTTTTCGGGTGGAATTTTCACAAACGTAAATAAAAAGAGACAATGTTCCCCTGGGAAAACTCGGCTCATGGTTACCATTTACATCCACTTTCAAACTTCACAGCTCTTTGATTAATTACTCTTTATATTGCACAGAACACATTCTGAACCAGTGTGACTCATTTTTCTGTGCTGAAGATCCTGGCATATCACAACTCAAGAGCTACTAATCTCAGAGTCAATACACAGTTAATTTGGAAAAGGAAACCAGCTTGCCATACAACAAACTTAACATGAGGTGTGGAAACTCTGAAAAGAGCCTGAAAGAACAAATAGAAAAAAGGACTTGATTGAAGAGTGCAGGTGATCTGAAAGAAACTGTGCAAAAATGAGCCACTAACACTGGACTTTGTATTCATGGAATTTGATGTCATAAGGACATTATTTTTTAACTTTATCGTAAGGCGATATTTGGTTCAACACATGACAAAATAATGCAGCTAGCAAGGTAACAAATACACTTCTGTAATTTGGCTACCTTTATACAGGTACTACATCTTACATACCTGTGTGGCAAGACAATTTCTACTCTGCAGCTGTCGTAAAAGCCACAGCAATTTTTTTTTTCTTTGTAGATTCAAAAAACCTAAAAAACAAATTAAAAAGTAAGTAAAACACAGATGCATTACTGTCTTTATTTTGTAGTCCTTACTTTATTTACTCATCAAATATGGGTAATGATTTTTTTTCTCTATGCCCTCTAAGCCTGTATGTTCATAAACCTGGAAACTGGATGCAAGTTTTACGATATTATTTGTATAATCATTAGCATGCATTTCATCATATACATATGTTCATTTTTCCCTTACAGTCCTATTTCAGTGCTGAATGCAGAATCTGATGTACTGATATACACTTTGGTGCACTATTAAAACACGGGGAACAAGGCACTTGGATATTTTGATGCTAGTAGGACTTAGTGTAACTAAAATGTAAGTGCTTGAGCTTAGATGTTCCAAAGGCAAGAGGAGAAAAGAGGAGCTATCATAGGCAGCAAAAGACAGTTGTCATGTTCAAGTACAATGTCCTATAGGATAAGGATCTCGCAGCCCCTGAGTCCTTTGAGGGAATTCTCTTTCTTTACAAGTTCAAACTGTGACTACTAAGGCTAAAAATGCCCTGTTTTCATTCTTTGTGTTGGAGTCTGTTCATACTCTCTCCTCCTGCAAACAAAGAATACCTTGTAATCTGTTTCTTGAACAGAAGCAAAAGCAAAATATTCAAGCCCTATCTTAATTTTTTAGATCACAGCTGGGTGGCAATATAGACTAGAGAGACTAATGACTTGTAATGAAGAAATATTCCCCACACATTCAAACACATTTACCTATCATTTTTCTGCCCCCCCCAAGTAACATGAAGGAATCCAGAAAGCCTTTTTTTAGAAAAAAAACTTTATACAAAAATGGATGAAACAGAAGCTAAAACCAGCAGGCACCAGGTAACCACGATACTAATTAGTTGTGATTTTCTTTCAAGCCTTTCTCTAACCCACCTATTTAGATTGGGCTGTACCATTAGACTGTCTCTTCTTTCTATGTGTACACTTATATTCCAAGCTCTAATCCAGTGATAAGAAGGTTTTTAGAAGTCACTTCGTCTTTAAGCCATATAAAATGTACCAAGACAGGCAACAAGGATCAGGATGCAAGTCTCCTTTCTTCTCATCAGAGCATGTCCTCTTCTCACCAGTTTGCAGAATCCAGCTCTTTTTATTTTTTTCCTCTGTTCTCATTAATCTTGAATCCTTTTACACACAGTAGCTTGATCAAGCTCCAATAAAGGTGATTGATAGAAAGTATATCCTACCAGAGACTCCCTAGACTTTGGAAGGATAAGATCAGGTTTGCAATTTTTTTTTTCTAAAATTTTTCTAACTACAAGGTTGTTGTGCAAGAAATATCTCACACCACTAGTGTCAAAGTCCAGCATTTGGTGCTCTGATTCCTGAAAGACATAAGGATCAGATATAAAACCGACTCCTGGGAAGGAGTCCAACAGAGCTGGTTGATATTCAAGGATCGCCACCTTCGAGCTCAAGAAAGACCCAACTCAACAAGCTGGAAATCAAGCAAAGGTGGCAGCAGGCCTGCACAAGTGAGGAAGGAGCTCCTAATTGAACTCAGACATAAAAAGAGTGTACAAGAGGTGGAAGCTAGGGTGGGTTAGGAGAGTCAAGGCCATCCTGGAGCTGAATCTAATAAGGGATATGAAGGGTAACAAGAGAAGTTTCTACAAGTACATTAGCAGCAAAAGGAAAACTAGGGAAAACATGGGCACGCTGCTGAATGGGACAGGGGAATTTTTGACAAACAACATGAGAAAGGATGAGGTTGTCAATGCCTTCTTTGCCTCAGTCTTTACTGGTAAGCCTGGCCTTCAGGAATTCCAGGCCTCTGAGACCAGAGGGAAAGAAGACATACCTTCAGAGAAGGAGGACCAGGTGAGGGAGCACTTAATCAGACTAGACATGAGGCCTGATATGTTGCACCCACAAGTGCTGAGGGAGCTGGCTGATGTCACTGCAAGGTCAATCTTGATTATCTCTGAAAGGTTATGGCAGCTGGGAGAGATTCCTGAAGACTATAAGTGAGCAAATGTCACTATCTTCAAGAAGGACAAGGAGAAAGATCCAGAGAACTATAGGCCAGTCAGGCTCACCCCAGTCCCTGAGAAGGTGATAGAGCAAATAATTCTGGAAAACATTTCCAAACTCATGACGGACAAGAAAGTGACTTGGACTAGTCAGCATGTATTTACAAGGGGAAATCATGCTTAGTCAACCTGAAAGCCATCTACAATGAGGTGACTAGCTTGGTGGATGTGGTGAGAGGAATGGATGTTGCTTAGCTCAACTTTAGTAAGGCTTTTGACACTGACTAGTTTAGTAGGTCAAGAGAGGTTCTCCTCCCCCTCTACTCTGCCCTGGTGAGGCCGCATCTGGAATATTGTGTCCAGTTCTGGGCCCCACAGTTCAAGAAGGACAGGGAACTGCTGGAGAGAGTCCAGCACAGAGCCACCAAGATGATTAAGGGAGTGGAGCATCTCCCTTATGAGGAAAGGCTGAGGGAGCTGGGTCTCTTTAGCTTGGAGAAGAGGAGACTGAGGGGAGACCTAATTAATGTTTACAACTATGTTAAGGGTGAATGTCATGAGGATGGAGCCAGGTTCTTCTCAGTGATGCCCAACGATAGGACAAGGAGCAATGGGTGTGAGCTGGAACACAGGAGGTTCCGCTTAAACTTGAGAAAAAACTTCTTTACAGTGAGGGTGACAGAGCCCTGGGACAGGCTGCCCAGGGAGGGTGTGGAGTCTCCTTCTCTGGAGACATTCAAGACCCGCCTGGACGCCTTCCTGTGTGATCTCATTTAGGTTCCTGCTCCGGCAGGGGGGTTGGACTAGATGATCTTTCCAGGTCCCTTCCAATCCCCATCATTCTGTGATTCTGTGATTCTGTGACTACCTCCCATAACATCCTAACTGACAAGCTGACAAAGTACAGGTCAGATAAGTGGACAGCAAGGTAGATTGAAAATGGGCCGAACAGCCAGGTCCAGAGGGTTGCGATCAGCTGCAAAAAGTCAGTTTGGAAGGAAGTCACTAGTGGTGTGCTCCAGAAGAGGATACTGGGGCCTACATTTTTTATCCTCTTCATTAATGACCTGAATGATGGGACAGAATGTACCTTCAGCAAGTTCACAAATAATACAAAACTGGGAGGAGTAGCTGATAGACCAGATTGGTGTTCTGTCATTGAACCAGGACAGGTCAGAAGCATTGGATGGAGAAGAGATGGCTCAGAGAGAGCTCATCAATGTGCACAAATACTCGGTGGGAGGGAATGAAGAAGAGGCAGCCAGACTCTTCACGGTAATGCCTCCTAAGAGGCCAAAAGGTCATAGACACAAGTTACAAAACATGAAATTCCATCTGCTCTTGCTTACCCTGCTTGAGCAGCAGGATTGGACTTCATGATCTAAAGAGGTCCTTTCCAACCTAAATGATTCTGTGATTCTTTGACAAAACAACAATGAAAAATCAACTAATTTCTCCAAGAGTAACTGCGTTCATTAATTAAGATACAGTAAAACATGCTGAATGCCTCATTCTCAGGAAATAAAATAGAGATTTAGTCTTACAGGAAACCTAGTATCACAAAGGACTGAGGTAAAAGATCAATGTTTCTACAAAAACACTATGTAGCTCTGGAAACCAAAATCCTCTGTAGAATTATGAGTATCAGTCATCTTGAATCACATTAGAACATATGATTGTGTAGAAAGATAGCAGACTGTTAAATCAAAGGAAATACAAATTCTGCTGTCTTTTAAAAGCCTTGCTTTCTCATTCAAGAAAACCTTAAGAAAGTTGAAAGCTTACCCAAAGCATTATTATCGAAGTAAAAGATATCTAACAGTAACTGCCAAATGAAGATGGCTTCAGATCCTGTGCATATCCTGTAGGAGTCACTACAATGAAAATTAATAAGTATAGCATGGAGGGGACAAGGTGAAAAAGAGACAGAAAAAAGAAATAATAGGAATAAAATTGATGTAAATTAATCACAGACTTTCTAGGTGAAAACATATTTCAGGAAAAAATATCTAAAAGATGTTACATATCTCAGACAATTCATAACTTACTGTACAGAAGATACACAGTTTTCTTTTCTCTTTATAACACCCTTGCCTCACTCAAGGAAAGAATGTTATAAAGCAAAGTCAATCTTTCTGGATGGAAAAGGAAAAGGAATGGAGGGCTGGTGCATGAGCTTCAAAGGAGCTATAGCATGCTGGAACACCCAGGTAAACCATGAAGCTGTAGAGGCTATAAATCAGAAGGCCAAAGTGATCTTTTTATCCCATTTCCAAAAGAGCAAAAATCCATTGGTTCTGTGTGCTGAGGACAAGTAGAAAAAAAGGTAGATTTTGGGTGCCTCAACACTGATGTCTGGTACCATAGTAAACATAAGGTAGACACCATGAGGTACCTAAAATATCTGCTAGCACATATGAAACATAGAGGAAAATAATCAGGGGCAGAGGAACATGTCCAAATGAGAACGAAAACATTTAGTGGCACATACCATTGCATTATTGGTAGCTACAGAGCTTCAAAAAATAACAAAGCTCCTTGGATTTCAATAAGCAGGGAAGTCACAGAGGAATAATCATCTGAGAAAGCAGCATATACTTACATTAGCTTTGTGCCAAACGTATAGGCTAATCCATAATATTATAGAAGATAATGATTGTTCAAACTATTAGAAAAATGCACACATATAATATATGGATTCTTGAAAAAGAACCTACGGATTAGTACAGAATTATCTAAGCCACTGATTATTGGTATGACTGAAACCTTGACAAAAGATCTGCCAATAATACAACAGAAAGAGAATGACTTAGTGACTCTAGGTTATTATTGAAAATTCACAAGATATACACAGAGCAATGAACTCTCTGATGTGTTTGTTTCAGTATTTCCTTTCATTAAAAGTATTCCAAAATCCTAAATTAAGAATAAAACCTTCAGATTCCAATGTGAAGTGTAATGGATAAAAAAGCTGAAAGTTATTTTTACTTAAAGAGAATGCATACCTCAGAGTGAACAAAAAAATTCAACAGATATTGCTCACTGTCCCACTTATAAACCATTGTTCTCTGAGGATAAATGGTATTCTAGCAATCTAGAAACACTGATGTCTGAATACAATCTGTACCATCCAAAACAACCAAGTTTACCAAACACTCCATATCTAAGCAGCAACAATTCCTGAAAGTATCAGAAAAGAGTGTGAAAATGATAGAATGTAAAAATACTCAAAAAAGTCACGCAACCCTAACTGCAGTACTATCTTCTTAATCAGAATTAGTTATGTGTAATGCATTTAAAATAAATCTTCTAAGTGGGGAAACCTTCTTCATTATCTGCTGTTTAGAAACACCCCAATAGAAACACCCAAGTCTTAGAGGTCAAAAACAAATGTGTCTAAATAAACTGTCAATATTCATCTGGTTTTGGGGTCCTCTGAGAGGTTAAACCAAAAGGTCTGTAAAACCTAAGGTCTGTAAAACCAAAAGGTCTCTAAACCAATAGTAGAGAGGTCCTCTACAGTTAAACCAAATAAACAATACTTGGATAATTTAGTCTTAGAAATGTTACAAGGTTACTTTTCAAGCTCAGATTAAGTACTTACTACTTCCTGTTCCCCTGCATTCAAAAATGTACTAAAAAAGTAGTCTTAAAAAAACCCCAACAAAACAAAAAAACCCCAAACCACCAGCAAGTCAAGGAATCAAAATTCTATTAAATCACATTTTTCACTTCCTGAGACATTGTTTTGACAAGATTCCTTATATCATTTCATTAGCAGCAGTGTTTTTAAAGAAAGGAATGTCACATTAAGTAATAGGACTATATATTCAAACTGCCTGTGCAGTATTTGCTGCTATTCTAATTACTTTAGCCAATGGAAAGTATCACATTGATGTGAAAAGTGTTTCCTGAGTTTAAGATTCAGTTCACTTAGCTTTAGATATATAATATACAGTTTTATATGTGAACTAGACATCCTAACTTCCCTTTATAGTTATTTAACAAAAATAGGGGCTCTGAAGGCAAGTTTCATAAGCATCATTTTAGATACACACATTAGGAAGAGATGAATGTGGCCTAGAAATGCTTATCTCTTCTCACAGACTGTCAAGGGACAGAAAGTCAGAAATTTCAGCTGTAGACAACTACTGTGTAGACCTTTATGGTCTTGAGACTTTGATTAACTTCATTTGACCTAGAATACTAGAAAAAAAGTATTATTTAAAACCAGATTTTGAGGAATCTATTGCATACCTAAATGAGATCTAGGTATTTATGTTGATTGCAACTTTAAAGGTATAGGTACTTTAAACACATGTACCAAATATATTTTTATACATGTATTATAAAATTGATATAATGTAAGTGAAAAATTTGCACGTAGTTTTTCTATATTCTTCTTTACTTCCTACATATAATTTATCTTGGGTTCAAAAAGACAGTGGAAAAATCATGGAATACACATCAAGTTCATTATTACTGCAGTATCTTTTTTTTCCTCCTTTTGTCTGTTCTTCATCTTTGTCTTCATCTAGTTGAAGATGGCTCTGCTCATTGCAGGGGAGTTGGACTAGATGACTTGTAAAGGTCTCTTCCAACTCAAACTATTCTATGATTCATCTTCTTCAATTATAAAATTTCTATGGGAGGAATCTCTTACCAGAAGCGTCCTTAATCGAGGGTTAAACTAGCTTAAGTTACTCCCCATTTTTTGCATATCAAGAACACAAAAATGTGAAACTACTATGAACCAGCTGCTAGAGAGTAACTTGTTAATATGTCTAGAACACAACTTGGCACCCAGAACCTACTGCTATAGAAAAGACAGCTAATGAAATAAAAATAATGCAATGGAACCTGACTTGACTGAAATAAAAAATGCTCACGCAATTGGCTCCAAAGGACTATAAAATAGTTTTAAAACCTGTGCTTGGCCTTGTGTAAATTAAACAGCTACAAAATTATTTTTTCATGCATCTCATTGCAAGGGATTATTGAGGTACAAGGGATGTGTGGTGGTTTGACCCACAATGGGACCATTCACTCCCCCCACCCGGTGAGATGGGATGGGAGACACAACAAAGGGGGCATGGGGGAATGAAGGACAAGGGTGGCTACTTCACCAGTTATGGTCACGGGCAAAACAGACTCAAACTTGGGGAAGAAAAATAAATTTAATTCCTTGCCATTCATCTAACTAGACGTAACAACCACATCTTACAACACCTTCCCTCACCCCTCCCTTCTTCCTAGGCTCAAATCACTTTGCTCCTGATGTCTCTACCTTCCCCCCAGTGGCACAGGGGGCAGGGAACGGGGTTTCAGTCAGTTCACCTCTGTCGTTCTTCTCGGCATGAAAGTCCAGGAACAAGATGTTCCAGAGCGAGCTTCCCACGGAATCACAGACCTCTTCAGGCTCAGCTCCCAGCTCCAGCATGGAGATATCCACTGGCTGCAGACTCACCCCCCGAGTGACTCTTGGGGTCTCAATTCCAGTCACACTTGCCCTCAGGCTCAGCTTCTCTGCTCCACCATGGAGTCCTCCATGGCCTACACATGGGTCTCTGCTCCGCTGTTGAATCTCCACGGGCTGCAGGAGACTTTGTCTTCCCCCACTCCATGCGGTTGAACTGGGTGTGGGTCTCTGTCTTTTCCTCTGGCAACGAAGCTCTCTTTCTGTCTGTCCTTTGTTTTGGCCAATGGTTGCCTTTTGTTCAGGTCAATGGCCTCTCCTCCAGGTTCACCCCCACCTACTTCTTTTCAGGACAGTCATTCCCCTCACAAATATGGATTTGCAGAAGCGTTTCTCTAGTGTTTATTGTCTCCAGCCTGGGCTGGGGGGGTCCCCACCTTGGAGCAGGCGGGGGAGCTTTTCACTTTCGCAAGATGGCCCTTCCCCCACTACCAAAAAAACCACATCACCCCACACAAACCCAACACAGGATTATAAAATCTGAGAAAAATCCTTAGTAGCAACAGGCAATTAGTCTTTACTGAAGCTAATAGCACAAGGATTGTATAAGCAAAATGAAAGATAACAAAAAGGGAGTTGGAAAAGGTAACTGCTTAATAAGGAAATAATGTATTATCAGTTGACCAGTGATTCCTTTTGGCATTTTTTTCAAATACAGTTCAGTAAAATCCTCTTCTTGATTCAAAGATTTCGCTTTAGGCCACTTCACTCTGCATTACACAAACTATGCACACTATACCTTACACAAACAATGCATGTACCGAACACATACCAACCATAACAGTCTTTCCAGACAGTGAGAAGGATGTAGAACTATAAGTCTGAGTACACACTAAAAGCGATAGAAGATATCTCCAAGTCCACCATTTGTAAAACAACACATCAAGTTTTATAACTCTGAAAAATAACCTACTAGACCCTGAAAAAGATGCATGGGGCAGAAACAGAACTGTTCGCAGATTTGGCTCCATGTGGCAGTAACAGATGACTAGCCATGTGGCTTGGGAGAGCTCTTCAAAAAAAGAGTAACATCCACTTCCCAAAGCTTAAGGAAAGGAGAGCAATGTTCTGAATCTTTTTGGAAAGCACACTGTAAATTTGCAAATATGGTTACTCTCTATGCACTGATAAAGAATTCAACACCTCAAAAGAACACAAGCTTTTTTTCCCCAAGGTTTGAAAAAATGCAAGAACACAAAAAGTCTTTATCAGCATGTCAGTTGATGCTTTGACCTGTGGAAATTTTCCAGCAGAAAACTCTGCGGGAAAAACCCTTTACTCTCTGCAACAAGAACCATCAAAGCAGCTTAATCTTAAATGGTCAAAAGTGACTGCTTTTTAGCACAAAGATGCTAAACTGCAACAAAGATATTCACAACGTTTCTACACAAATAAAATATTATTTAAATTTTAAAAATTGAAAAGCATATTTAAAACTTAATTTCCAGATGTGGTAAAGCTTAAAAGCCATATAAATTTTCCCATATCCCATTGATTCTGGTAATCTGAATGCAATCCCTCTGATTTCAATACACCTCTAACAGTCATTTTGTAAAACGATCAATGAAATGTGTTGAACCGCACTGAAAAACAGGATGAGAATGCAGAATGCCTTTTCATTACAGCATATTAACAGAAACATTCATTTGGCTTAGATTTATCCTTCTATCAGGCAAGATGAAATTTCATTAAACTACTTTTGCAGAAGTGAGTAAGAAGAACAATCTGTGAATGAATAATATATATGAATAATTAATGTCATGGCCACTGAATTATTGAATCCCAGCCAAGAGAATTATTGGATGTAATGGGAGTACTTGCTAACTAAGCCAGGACTCTGTTTCCTAAATATTGCATGTACAATGGCTATTGCTGCACCAGCCAAAGATAAAGGATAGACAGACAAATGAGAATGTAGCTCATATTATATCAATTTTCCATATCTGGAAATTAATCCAAATAATTTGCTGAAGCCTATGACAAGTTCAGAGTTGAGTCCAGAACTCATGAGTTTGCAGAACAACTCTCCTTCTCTATTTGCTAAAGGTTATGACTATATAAATTTGGCCTTGATAGTTTCTATTTTTTGCAGCAACCATATATAAGAAGCCCTAAAATCCACACAGACTGACTGCTTTCAAGCATCCTCTGATACTTCAGGTGATGAGTTACCCTACTGAATAGTTCCATTGACATAAGTGCATGGTTTTGGCATGAAACATGAAATGCTTCAGGAAAATTGCTGAAATTTAGGTGTGGTTGACCCCATCTCACTGGTCTATACATTATGTAGGTGTATTGGGTTTGCGTGGCAAGGTT
>NW_010312879.1:0-12537 GCF_000700745.2 Antrostomus carolinensis
GGGTTGCCGTGTCCCAGGTGCAAAATCCAGTGCTTCCCCTTGTTTAAATTCGGTTGGTGATTGCCCAGCTAATTTATCTAGATCTGGTCTTGTTCCATCTCCAGCTTCTTGAACAGGAAATGACACTGTTTTCATTTAAACTTTTTCATATAAAATGTCTTTAGAATCACTCTTTTTTTTTTTTTTTCCCTCCGAGTGTGATCTGTACAGTAACTGGAAATCCCTTTTCAAGAGCTTAGATTGGAGTCTGTGGACTGGAGTGCCAGGAGTGTAACCAGTGCTTGATGAGATAACCCAATAGGAATGACCCAAGATGTTGACTGCAAGTGCTGTAGACACAGGCCTGTTTCTGAGCCTGACAGTGTTACAGGGAAACCCACGTGTGTGTGTGGTGTTTAGCACAATGTTTCCTTCAGCCCTGACTGGGGATTATGAACATTCCTGCATATGAACGCTGTATCATCATCTTTAGTTGTGGAAGCATAGAAAATGGTGCTGGGGAGGGCCTTCAAAGGTCATGTCCTCTGTTCCTGTGCCTGGAGGCAAAGCCAGCTCTGCTTAAGCTCTTCACATCTAGCCATCCTTGATGGCTGAGACTGCAGGAAAGTGATTTGACAATTCTAGATAGAGCAGCTTCTCTCTAGAAGGTAGTTGAAGCACCTTGGTATATGCAAATTTCCTTCTGTGTCTATATGCATTTTTAGGTATCTCTGCAGATGAAACAGTTTTGTCATCCTCATGTTCCTGCTCTCCTGTCACTGCATGAGTTGTGGTTGCCGAGCTATCCATCAGACTTGTACTATAAACTCAGAGAAGTGTGGGAAGAATATAGAAGAGAATTGCTGCAGTTAACACTGCAGAAAGGAACAGAAAGAGAGCTGGGGGGAGAAATATCACAAGCCACTGTAAGTAAGTTCTCAAGCTTGGCAGAATTCAGCCATCATCCAGACCAGGTCCTGGGTAGCTACCCAGTCATGAAACCTGTGCTTCTGCTAGGCTTTTTTTTTCCTGTCCACCTTCTCTCTTCACCTGTTACAGAATATGACATCTTTAACAACTGTTTTCGCTAGTGCTGGGATGGTGTAAAACTGTTCTGTGTTGAGACCAAGAGTGTATTTCCTTCAGAAACAGTGAGATGACCTAACAGTTCAGTGCAGAAGAAAAGAGGGAACTGCCACTCCTGTTCCCTTGCTTCCCTGCCCTGCTCCCAGTGTTGTGTTCTAGCCTTGAGGCAAACTTCAGTTTCCAGCAGACTCCTTGCTGATCCATTGTAGCATGCTAAACAGGTAGCAGACTGCTCTGGCCAAATAAGCAGGACAGATTTCTGCTGGATCAGAGAGCTGAACTGACTTGTGGAATGATCTAGTGAGCAGGAATTAGGGGAAAAAGACACTTTTCCAGCAGTAGCCAGCCATTTGTTTAAGCTGAAGTTGTAACCCAATGGTTTAAAGTCATCATGGACAGTGACCACACTGTAAAGTATGATGGCAAGAACTGAAGATGGGTGAAGTGGCAGCCATTCCACTTACAAAATCAGGATTCGTTTTTTCATATAATACAGGAACAGGCTCTGGGTTCTTATTTCTCCTGCTGCGTAATTTTCAGTCAATTGGTTGGGACTGGGTCCTGGTGTAGTCTTAGGTGTCAAGTGAAGCCGTTAAAACTCTTGACAGGACTAAGCCAGACCAGCCCAGATGCCTTGAGAACGCCATGGTTCTGTGCTGGTCATGGAGCAAGTGGCTGAATGGATCCCCCAGGCCCCTTTTAGCTCCAGTTTCTGAGACAGTTGAAGCAAGGACCAGCATATTGTTGGTGCCAACAGAGGCATCTGTCTGCAAAATGAGGAGAGATGCTGAAGGTGTTGCCATCCTTTGAGGCAATGTCACTGGAGCACTATTGAGAGTTGCTTTCAGATACCCCACAACTATTGGAAGTTATTGAAACAAGCAGACAAGATGTTTATTGACCTAAGGAAGAATATTGCAGATGTCTGGATCTGTAATGTAGAGCTTGGACTCATAGGAGATGGAGGATGTTGTTATAGTTCAGCATTAGTTTCAGTGCCACCCTCAATCACAGACTGGTTTGGGTTGGAAGAGACCTTTAAAGCTCATCTAGTCCAACCCCCCTGCAGTGAACAGGGACATCTTCAACCAGATCAGGTTGCTCAGAGCCCCATCCAACCTGACCTTGAATGTTTCCAGGGATGGAGCTTCTACCACCTCTCTGGGTAACCTGGGCCAGGGTTTCACCACCCGCATCGTAAAAAATTTCTTCCTTACATCCAGTCTAAATCTCCCCTCTTTTAGTTTAGAACCATCACCCCTTGTCCTATTGCTACAGGCTCTGCTAAAAAGTCTGTCCCCATCTTACTTACAGGCCCCCTTCAGATACTGGGAGGCCACTAGAAGGTCTCCCCAGAGCTTTCTCTTCTCCAGGCTGAACAGCCCCAACTCTCTCAGCCTGTCCTCACAGCAGAGCTGCTCCAGCCCTCGCATCACTCTCGTGGCCTCCTCTGGACCTTCTCCAAGAGGTCCATGTCCTTCTGCGGTTGGTGGCCCCAGAACTGGAGGCAGCACTGCAGGTGGGGTCTCAGGAGAGCGGAGCAGAGGAGCAGAATCCCCTCCCTCGACCTGCTGCCCACGCTGCTCTGGATGCAGCCCAGGACACGGTTATTATTTCATCCCCCAGTATCCCCAAGTCCTTCTCCTTAGCGTTGCATTCAGTCTCTTCATCCCCAGCGTGTATTGATACCAGGGATTGCCCCAACCTAGGTGCAGGACCTTGCATTTGGCCTTATTGAACCTCATGAGGTTCACATGGGTCCACTTTTCCAGTTTGTCCAGGTCCCTCAGGATGGCATCCCGTCCCTCAGGCCTGTCAACCACACTACACAGCTTGGTGTCATCTGCAGACTTGCTGAGGGTTGTGTTTTTCTGAACCAGGGCTTTAGTGAGTAAAGTATGTTTGTGCCTGTAGAACGTTGTCATTCTCAGGTGTCCCAAGAGGCTGGAAGCTGTTAGTTTGATGTGCCTGTCCGTGTAGGATTGTTACGGGCAGTTTCAGGCGTTACTTCATACACTCTGGTGTTACTATATGCAGCTGCTCTGGTGTGATTGTAGGATTTCCCAGCCAAACTGAATCTAAACAATTTCTCTAATGTTCTCATCAGCCTCACACTGGGAAGCACCAGAATAAGTCCCTGCTCTGTTCCTGTTGTGACCATTCATGTGTAGATGGAGGTGGAGTTATTGGATGGATTATTTTACATTTCTGTGGCCTGGGGTGATAATGTGGGAAAACACAGCTGATGAGGATGCTCAAATTATTGTGGTGGTTTGACCCACAGTGAGAACATGTGGTCATGTATTCACTCCCCCAAGCCAGTGAGATGAGATGGGAGACACAACAAAGGGGCACGGGGTTAGGAATGAAGGACAGGGACGACTCACTCACCAGTTATGGCCCCGGGCAAAACAGACTCAAACTTGGGGAAGAAAAATCAATTTAATTCGTTGCCATTCATCTGAGTAGACACAACAACCACATCTGACAACACCTTCCCCCACCCCTCCCTTCTTCCCGGGCTCCAAACGCTTTGCTCCACTCTACCTTTTCCCCACTCTGCAGTGGCACAGGGGACAGGGAATGGGGGTTCAGTCAGTTCACCTCTGCTGCTCTTCCCGTCATGAAAGTCCAGGAACAAGATGTTCCAATACGAGCTTCCCATGGAGTCACAGACCTCTTCGGGCTCAGCTCCTGGATCTGGCATGGAGACATCTACGGGCTGCATGAGACTTTCCCCCCACTCTGGGGATCCACTCCCTGCTCTGGCTTGGGGTCCCAATTCCAGTCACACTTGCCCTTGGGCTCAACTTCTCTGCTCCAGCATGGGGTTTTCCATGGCCTACACGTGGGTTCTGCTCCACCGTTGATCTCCATGGGCTGCAAAGCTCTTCCTTTTCCTTCTCCTACTCCATCAGGTGAACTGGGTGTGTGGATCTGTCTCTCCTCCTCTTTCCTCTGGCAACGAAGCTCTCCTCTGTCCGTCCTTTGTTTAGGCTGATTGTTCGCTTTTATTTTGTCAGTCGCCTCTTGTCCAGGTTCTCTCCACCTTCTTCTTTTCAGGACAGTCCTTCCCCTCACCAATATGGATCCACAGAGGCATTTCTCTAGTGCTCACTGGCCCAGCCTGGGCTGGCGGGTCTCTGCCTTGGAGCCAGGGGAGCTTTTCGTTCTCATAAGGTCACCCTTCCCCCTCTACAAATAAAAATGGCTTTTCCCTCCCAACAAACAAACCCAACACAGTTATGCACTGAAAAACTGTAGTAAAGGCTGGTGGAGAGCTGCGTAGCCTGGAGCTCCCCATGCGTACGTTGTTGTACCTTAGTAAAAGCTCATCTTTACAAGGAATAACTCCATGTGCCCTTGGGGCAGGAATTAGGAGACACTCTGTCTAGCCTTTAGACAAATGATGCAAGCATGGGAAGAGCCTTGCCCCTTTTCTTGCCAGTCTGTATGTGTGTGAGGGTTAGCTGGAGTACAGGTCCAGGCTACAGCTTCTCTGGTGGCACAACTGGTTTAGGAAGTTCTGCCCCAATTCTTTCTCTGTTCTCCCGACTTGTGGTTAACGTGGACACAAAATGAACTAGTGCACCAATCCAATTAAAAACAGACTGTTTGGGAAAAAACGAAACCAACACTAACATCCAAATGGGAAGGAGCGAGGCTTATTTTTGAATTTTTGGTAATTAGCTTAGAGCAGTGTGTGTCAGTCCTTCCCCCTCGCTCCCCAACCCCTTCTTCTGGAAATTGGATTGGTAAAGCTGCACGCAGTAGTTGATGGAATATTGCAGGAGGAGGAATGACCAGCTGAGGAGAGGGGAATCTCTCCAGATTATTTTGTGGATGAAGAATTTGTTGCTGTAACTACACCTGTGGTGGCTGACTTCCTTTATCTTCACTCCTTGTTTGGAACCACTAAGATGCTTCCCAGACCTGTAGGGTCTGTAATGATTGTCCCTTAGTCATGCACTTTTGAGTGAAGCATTGTAAACTGACCATCAGGAAGGAGCAGTTTCTCAATGGAGACCACACTTGTGTTTCTAGGTGTGGCTTTAGGTTATATAGTGGAAAAGGAGAAGAGTAAACACTGACCTTCTCAGCAAGAGGACATTTAAGCAAGATGGGGTTTCAGTGTTTAGACCAGTTAGTAAATGAGACAACTGAGTTTTGTGACCTCAGAGAGATTGACCACCCAGTGGCTGGTTCCCCATGTGAGGTGCTTGACTGGCACATTCTGCCCAGCAAAAAAAGCTTCAGCTTCTTTGTCATTTCAGAGGAGGAAGGAGCTCAGCACTTGCACAGGCAAATGATGAACAGAGGTATGTCGGGGGAGGAGCTGAGGATGTCGTGGTGCTCATCACTTCGATACCATGTTTTCAGGGATCTGATTGTTTTTGATATTTTTTGGAAGTACTGTCTTAACTTTCTTTGAGGGTTCATCTCTGAATCCCCTTATTGCACAGACTGAGTGAGCTCGGGGAATCTTCTTGTGGAAGGTTAATACTGAGGAAATTCAAACATGGAATAAATGGTCAGAGTGAGAAAACTTTCTTCTCACAGCTGAATATAGAATTCTTTGGTATGTGTAACTGTGCTGTGGGAACTCAAACCTGACTGTGAAGCACCAAAGTTACACATTGGTGTGAGGACAGATATCTTCATAGGATAGGCCAGTGTAGTCAAATGCAGTATGGTTTTCTATGGACTCTTTCATGGAAAGTGGTCCCAGTATGGTAGTCATACTGGTGTATTAAGTTCTTCTATTGCCTCCTGAATACAGTTCTCTGGATTCAGTGTAGAAGTTAGGAAAAAAAATACAGGTTGTTAAAAAAAAGCCTCAAAAGAAGCTTGATCAGAGTGAATTTTGTTATTATTAATATATCATTTAAAGAGTTGTCTCCAGGTCCTAACTAAAAATAAACCTGCTGCCCTGAGATCGACATCTGAGATTGTCCACTGCCTTTGGGGCTACTTCCCACAGGGATTTTCCCCCAGTTGCACTCCAGATAAACGGGAAAAACAAGGCACTGTGCTACAATACTTCCTCAGTAATAGTTTATAGATACCAACAAAGACTGAAGACCAGTGAAGAGCAAACCACAGAGTTTAGAGGTTAATGGAGGAGTGAGGGTGGAGGTTCCCAAGGAGAGGTGGAAAGATAAGGATGAATAGGGAGATGGTTATTGCAGAATTTTTATTGACTTTGGGGACAGCCGCAGCTCTGGTAGTGGAATTAAAAGTAGGAGCTGAAACAGAGAGGGAGGGAAGGACAGTGCCTTTGAAAGTTTGGGTGCTGAACCTCATCACTGTATTATGTTAGTTGTAACCAAGACAAAGCTCAGAAAGAGGAGGAGAAGGACCTACAGGAGAGAGAGAGGCTCAAGTCTAAAACTTCATAAACGAGTTTCCTGCAAAAGGTTTTAAGATTGAAAGCAAGCATGCTAAGTAATCAAGAAAGATATGACATTAATGATTGCCAAAAGTGAAGGAAGATAGGAAGGGATGAAGGGAACCCAGGCCAGAGAAGGAAATGTCATGTCCTGCATTTTCTCTTGCTTTGGAAAAGCTGGGCTAGGAAATAGGGAAGCCAGCAGAATCTTCTCACCAAGGCTTTGGTAAGAAAAGATGGTTTGTGGTGGTTTGAGAGTCAAAGATAGCATTAAAGCTAATGTTGAGCATTCCATCAGGAAGAGTTGAGTGTCTGTGCATCTTGATGAGAAGCTGGGATTAGCCATCAGGAAGACAAATGTGGTTTTTGACACATGCATTCCTGTTTGGGGGAAAGGTGATGCCCAGGAAGGCATTTAGTGTAGCTGGGAGGAGGAAGCAGTGGAATGAGTGATGGAAAGTAAGACTGTGGTGGGAGGTATGGATCAGGGCGGACCCCAGCTGCAGTTATTCCCATCTTGTCCATGTACATGTGAACACAACACACACAGCTTTTGCCTGAAGTGTCATCCTGGTAAGATTTACCTGGCAGTTAGTTTTGCTTTGTACACATAGGGAAATGTTGAGGTTTGGTGGGCAACTGAGGTGTCCTTAAATTCCCACTTGTACCTAGATTTATTTGTCATGCTGCCTGATGCGCACAGTTCATCACGTTTCTGTTGATTGTCATCTACAGTTAACCAAATGCTTAACAAGTTCAGCAGACAGCTGTGTCCCAGGAGCTATCATGAAGTGACACAAAGAGACTGAGATGCTAGTTGAGATGGCTTCCTTGATCTTGCTTTGATTAACCTTCATGGCTGCTTCTGTAGTTGCTTCTGTAGTTCTCTTGACTTTGCTGCGCTTCACAGGTAGGTGCATATGTTTGCTTTAGGTCCAGAAAAGATACTGCTACCAAGAAGCAGATACCTTCATACAGTTTCCCACTGGAAGGATTTTGCAGAAAACATTGAGTTCTTTGCTCTCACCCATCACAGGAGAGAGACTTTTGGTTCTTCTGCTTTCTTTGGCAACATGTGTGCAAGGAAGTATAAGGCTCAAAGAGCTCCTTTATCTACCTCTCTTGCAATCAGTAATACACCACTACTAGCAGAAAGCCAGCACGAAGCTTTGAGGCAGGTCTGAGAAATACTTTATATGGCTATTGGAATTCCCTTGATTTTCTCCCATCACAGAATCCCAGACTGATCTGGGTTTGAAAGGACCTCACAGCTCATCCAGTCCCAACCCCCCTGCCAGCAGCAGGGACACCTTCCACTAGACCAGGTTGCTCAAAGCCTCATCCAACCTGGCCTTAAACACTTCCAGGGAGGAGCAGCCACAGCTTCTCTGCCCAACCTGGGACACTGGCTCACCACCCTCACACCAAACAATTTCTTCCTCACATCTCATCTCCGTCTCCTCTCTTCCAGTTTCAAGCCATCACCCCTTGTTCTGTCACTCCCTGCCTTTGGCCAAAGTCCTTCCCCACCCTTCCTGGAGCCCGTTCAGGTACTGGGAGGCCCCTGAGCCTTCTCTTCTCCAGGCTGAACAGCCCCAACTCTCTCAGCCTGTCCTCACAGCAGAGCTGCTCCAGCCCACGCATCATCCTCGTGGCCTCCTCTGGACTGGCCCCTGTAGGTCCATGACCTGATGTCGTGGACCCCAGAACTGGATAGAGTACTCCTTAGAGGCAGATGCTTTTCTCCTCTTATGTTGAAAGTAGCACAGGAGCAGAATGGAGGATGAAAAAGCCTCTTTATTCACTTCCCTGAGCAGCTCCTTCCTGGAGAACCCCTGAATGCAACATTTTGCAATTTCGTGTAAGACAGAGTGGGAGCTAAATTGATGCCCTTGGAAATTTATCTGTTAGGAGTGAGAGGTAAAGAACATCAGAGTATCTCTTGACTTCTTTTTTCATGCCATGCCTCCCAGGGGAAGGCTACGGGGAGGATAAAGAGCTTTTGGGTGTTGTGCTGCAGTTGGTGTGTTGGCTAGAGCTTCGTGAAACCCAATGCGCGGTTTCAACAGAGGAGGCACAACTGTTGGCAGGTTCTGGTGACCGTGGCAGGCCCCAGCGGGAGTTATTCTAAGAACACAACATATGATCAGATTACTAAGGGACACTTTACATGGCTCTAAAAAATGAACCATCTGACGGTTTATGACAGCTCTGCCTGTTCCAGCCAAGAGAGGAGTGCTGGTCTGTGCTGACCCTGCAGCCAGGGTCGTGAAACAAAGTGCTTTCCAGAGGCTGCCAACCTACAGGCTTCCAGCCACCTATCACCTGCTTACGTCTAACTGCTGGTTAGAAAAACAAAAGACATTTGGGACTTGCTTCTCTTGCAGTTTTGATCCACATTCTTGCTGCAGAGTTGACTGGGCTTGGCAATTTGCGTAGTTCTATATTTAGTCATCCCTGTGATGCTAATGTCTTCGTAGAGTGATCTGGGGTTTTGTTTTTTTTTGTTGCTGGTATCTTTATTAACTTAATATACTCTGCCACCTTTCTGTTTTTCCCTGGCTCTGTGGGGATGCACTTCTGGAAGAGGAAGGCTGTATCAGAGGTAGTGGCAAGTAGGAAGTGAATTCTAAAACTGGCAATTTTGAGGATCCACATTCAAATGCTCCTTCAAGAATTTCTGTACCAGGTTCTAATATGTGCAATTTGTACAATACTTCCCCCTCCTTCTAGCCTTCTCCAGTGAAGTACCTGGCCTGAGAGAACTTTGCAATTTTTGCTGATGTTGTCAAAGACACACTTAAGGAAACACCGCCCACCTTCCCAGGCTTGGCTGCAGTTTATTGCCTCTCCTCCTCGCTTCCTAGTCTCAGCTTCCCTGGTTTTATTCTTCTTAACACTCAGTCCCTCCTGGTTCCTTTGGTGAGGTGTTTGGTGGCACAGGAGGTTGGGGTCACTGTGTTAAGGTTTCTTTCTGCCAGTCCTTGCTTTTTAGTTTTTTTCCTCTGGTGCTTCTTGCTGCTCCTCTGCGCCTACATGGGTTCTCGATGGGCTGCAGTCCTTTCGGGGTTGTCCCTGCTGTGGCATGGGTCTTCCATGGGCTGCAGGTGCCTCAAAGTGGACTCCTTCTGCCATGGAACACCTCTTTCCAAGAGTACTTTTTCAGCCAGGTCCCTAACAATGTGTCCTGACATGATCCTCTCTCCTCCTTCCCCTCTCCTCCTTCCCCTTTATATATCTTGCATTTCTCCTTCTGTGTCTCCTTCTAGTGGATCCTTTTCTGTGTCTCCTCGTGTGTCTGCTACCCCTCATGGTTATTGCCCTTCCCAAAACATGCTTGAGCAAAGGTAGCTTGTGAGGTTCTGATAGGTTGTGGTTTTCATCCATTTTGGAGGTGGCTGGGATCGGCTGTGCCTGGCACTGGGTTGTTCATGGTGTCCTCTTGCACAGATTTCTGCCCATAGCCCTCTACTGCTGAAGTATAATGGTGCTTGGTCTGTATGATCTTTTGACTTTCATGGAAACTCAGTGAAGCTGAATTTACTCCATAACATTTCTTATATCCGGTTGAGAACTAGTTGCAAGGATGACCCATATTTGAGGCCGTGTCTGGAGAGTTTCCATATGTTCAAATTGTGGGTATAGCCCAATACACACCCTTTAAAAGTTGGTCTGAAATTCTCCACATCCACTTCTCAAGGCTGGTTGTTCCTCTCTCTCTCCCATTAACTCATTCCCCTTGCCCCTCAAAGGATCCTCATGGTGTATATAAATTTTCCTTCTTGTTTCTTTATAGATAATGATGTTTGAGCACCTTCATTTGTTCTGCACATTTCTCACTTCTGATGTGTCAAACTGTCCTTCTGAAATTTGGTATATGCCAGCACCTGTGCGAAAAGAATCACTTCTCTGGTTTCTTACCTTTCAACTTGGATCCAAGTCCAACAGATGGAGGCTTCGAAAGGCCTTAAATATTATTCTTGGCACTAGAAATGGGTGGTGTTGCTAGGAATTGGTCTCAGCTTTGTGAAAATGGTTACATTGGCTGGAAAATCAGCCAAGTGGAAGGGAGCAGAACAGCATCTGCTACCACCACACTCTCCTGGGCATGTCACCGTGCTCATGCTGAAGCTGTGGGAACTGGAGAGGTCAGTGGTTACATGCTGGGGGTTGTGTTTGTGGCTCAGAAATAGTTCCCAGTTTGTGTATCGGGGAGCTGGAGCTGTTTTCTTTTCTCAGCTATGGACCTGATTCTTCTCCCAGGGCAATAAGAAGAGCTTCTGTAATGACACCATTAGGAGAAGATAAGGATCTGTAAATGTAAAATGCTTTCCCATCCCTATGTGTGCTTTGGTTCTGTTTCATAAACGTGGCCTCCATGCAGTCATGGACATTTACATTCTTCTGTTTCAGAAACAGATGGAATTAGGAGCTTTGCCAGCCCCTCCATAAAGGGCTAGGTGGTCAATCTCTAGCACAGAGACCTTCCTTGCATTCATTTTTTTCCAGGTTGAGTTAAACAAGTGTTGAAAAAGATGTCACTTGTTTTTATTTTAATGGAGTATTAAACTAATGAAATAAATACTGCATCTCTTTTCACTGCTTGCTTTTTTGACGTCTGAGATGTCCCACTGTACAATTTCTCCATTCAGCCCATAACCTTTCCACAGAAAATACTGAGTTGTTGTTATAAATAAACTCCACAAGAGCTATGGCTTTGCTTCCCAGTTTATTCCTGCTTTATTCCTCAAATACTTGCAGCCATATAAGATGTCTCACTCCCTTGCACTTCCCACTCCTAACTCTTTGCTGAGGTACCATATAGCTACTAGTGTGGTCACCATAAATGTATTATTTTGCAGACCCTGCTCTTTCTGCCATGTTTTCTGCCTTGGATCAGCCCAGATACGAAGCTGCTGCTCTTCCATTTCTGCTCTTTATTCCTCCATCTCCAGGAAGACAATCATAGAATCACAGCGTGTTGTGAGTTGGAAGGGACCCACAAGGATCATCCAGTCCAACTCCTGTCCCTGCACAGGACAAGCCCAACATTCAGACCATGTCCCATGTTGGCCAAATGCTTCTGGAATCTTGTGCTTCTGGAATCAGGCTTGGTGCCCTGAGCACCTCCCTGGGGAGCCTGTTCCAGTGCTCCAGCACCCTCTGCTGAGGCCCCCCCCCCCCCCCCCCTGCCACATCTTCCTGCCATTTCCTCTGCTCCTGGCATTCGTTGGTGGCCAGAGAGATCAGCACCAATAAAGAGAATAAAATCTGTGTCTGCTCCGATTTGATACATGGGAGCTGGTGTACAGAACCTGCATATTCTGTCTCGTGTCTTGGTCTGCTCTGAAACATTTCTGTGGTGCTAGCTGTGACGCAGGTCTATGCTGTCTTCTCCTGTTCACTGCTGAAGTTGGCAGCTGCTCAGCCTTCTCTGCTTCTCTTCGTGATTTTTAAGTCATGAGTCTTTTGCAGTTTCCTGCTCTCATTCCAAGCAATTTCAAATTTGGTGCTGGTGACCCTGTAGCTTCACGTTTCATCAGCCATTTCATTCATGTTGCTATTAATACCATTTTCCTCACCTGCCACCATGACCTTCTTTTCTTTGCCCCTCTGCACAAGCCTCTCCTCTCACATTGAACATGAAGTGACTTATCTTCATTTCCCTTGGCCCTGAAGGGCAAATCTCACTGTGTCATCTCTTAAAATCAAGGTGTAAAACCTAACTGTCTTCAGTGCCTGCAATGTGCAGAATCACAGACTGGTTTCGGTTAGAAGGAACATTTAAAGGTCATCTAGTCCAACTTCCCTGCAGTGAGCAGGGACATCTTCAACCAGATAAGGTTGCTCTGAGCCCCATCCAGCCTGCCCTTGATTATCTCCAGGGGTGGGGGTCTTCTACCACCTCTCTGGGCAACCTAGGCCAGGGTTTCACCACCCTCAGTGTAAAAAATTTTTCCCTTGCATCTAGTCTGGATCTCTGTTTGTTTAGTTTAAAACCATCACCCATTGTGCTATCAGTACAGACCCTGCTAAAAAGTGTGTCTCCATGTGGACCTACTGGAATGAGTCCAGAGGAGACC
>NW_010312880.1:0-17867 GCF_000700745.2 Antrostomus carolinensis
AATATAATATAATAATGCATAGTGTATGATTATGTAAATACATACAAATTAATATGAATTTATTAATATTAATCCATTAACACATTATTATATAATACTAGATATGCTATATATTATAATATAACATTATATTTTTTATATAAAAAATAATAAACAAGAGGAGCTAGAAACTTTGGCCCAGTCCCAGAGCTGCGATGTCATTGGCACAAGCAAAACCTGATAGGCTGAGTCCTATGACTGATGTGTGGTGATGGATGGTTACAGGCTCTTCAGGAGGGATGGGTATTGCAGACGAAGTGGGGGGTGGTGCTATGTGGAAGACAGGGCTTGGCTTGTATGGCACTTCCAGTTGATAATGACACAGTTGAGAGCCTTTACATAAGGATGAAAGGAAAAGCAAATGAAGTGAATGTTGTTGTGGGAATCTATCAACCATCTAGCCAGGACAACAACACTGATTAATTATTCTACAAAGAATTAAGAAATATCTCTAGATCAGCTATCCTTGTCCTTATGGGTGATTTTACCTTCCCAAACGTCAACTGGAACTATCATACAGTGGACACAAACAGGTCCAGGAAATTCCTGAAGGGACTAAGGGAGCCGACTAGGAAATGTACCCTCCTAGATTTGTTTGTAAACACAGAGGAACTCGTGGGCCAAGTGGTGACTGGTGACCACCTTGGTCACAGTGACCTTGAAGTAGTTGAGTTTCAAATGGTTGTCAAGAGGAGAAAAACTGCCAGCAAAACTTCAACCTTGGATACGGGGAAAGCAGACTTCAGACTGCTGAAGGAGCTAGTTAGAAAGGTTCCCTGGGAATCTGCCTTTGAAGGTATTGGGGTCTTTGAGTGCTGGCCAATTTTTAAAAGCTATCTCTTAAAAGCGCCGGACCAGGCACTTCCAGTGTCTGAAGTCATGAAAGCTGGCCAGAAGGCGGGCTTGACTGAGCAAGGATCTTCTTCTAGAACTTAGGCAGAAAAGGAAAGCGTACGAATACTGGAAGCAAGGACAAACGGCATGAGACGACTACAAAGATGTTTTTTGCCTCTGTAGGGAGAAAATTCATGCAGCCAAAGCTCAATTAGAGCTGGCCAGCTCTGTGAAGGACGACAAAAAGGAATTTTAAAAATATGTTAACAAGAAAAGGAGGATCAGCAGTAACACTGGTCTGTTATTTGATGAGGCTGGTAACCTCACAATAAGGATGTCAAAAATCAGAGACCTTTTATGCCTTCTTTGTCTCTGTCTTTAATACCAATAGTATGTTTGATATAAGAATCCTATGTAACACTTCCTGAAAGAGGTTGGGAGAGGGGAAACAAGAACAATCTCCAATTAAAAAGGAAGGATTGCCAAGACATGGGGTGCACCTATTCTTAAATGTAGAATGCAAGCCTTGATGGACTGGCTCCTTCCCACTTGTTACAGAAGTTTCCTGGGCAAAAAGGTTGGCTCCCCTTTGTGAGAGCAGTGTGCAGCAGATGCTGTCTGTCTGCTTGTCACCTTCTGCTGCCCGCAGAGAGCTCTCCCCAAGGTTTCCTCATAACTCCTGCACAATGCCAATGAGGGGCCATGGCAGGGCAGCTGGATAGGCTGATGAGTGCTGATAGACAGGAAGGTGGCAAGGGTTTACAGATGTGTGCCTGCTCATAGAAACTGAAATGCTATCAGTCTCCAGGGTCTCTTTCTGCTGACCAGTGTTAGGACACAAGGGAACGGGATGAAGCTGTCTCAGGGAAGTTCAGACTGTGCATTAGGAAAAGGTTCTTCACTGAGAGAAGAGAGTGGTTGGTCATTGGAACAGGCTTCCTAGGGAGGGGTCATGGTACCAAGCCTGTCAGAGTTCAAGGTGCATCTGGATGATGTTCTTAGTCACGTGATCTAGTGTTAGGTTGTCCTGTGAGAGGCAGGGAGTTGAACTCGATGATCCTTATGGGTCCCTTCCAACTTGAGATATTCTATGATTCTATATGGCGATAATTGCTCTGATAAAGTATAACAGGTCTGATACATACAGCTGAAAGGGAATGTTTATATTACATTAATCTAGTTTTGCTGACTGGGCTGTCACTAGCAGATGTTTTATCCATTTTTGTTTTATATTTATCAGCTAGTGAATTGATGAAAAAGGATAAATGCTTGCTTTCCTTTTCCCTGGGGTAGAATATAACTGGAAGGTTTCAGATCAAAGGCTTCCTATAATCTGGATAAAAAGTTTTCTGTGACTGAACATCAGTTAGATGTCTTGCTAGGGTTATTTATAGCTGTTTTTTACCATGTTGAATAGTATGAACAATAGGGACCACAATACTAAAGCTAAAAGTATACATAAAACAAAAAAACCCAAATCTAACTAAAACAAAATCTTTTAGCATAGCCAAATCGAAATGTGTAGTTTTATATCAGAGGTAAACCAGACCCAGTTCCTTTACTACCTATTTGCTTACTTTTTTTACTTTGTGGCTTGATATATAAATAGTCCCAACAGAAAACATGTTGGACAGCAGCTGCATTCTCTCAATCATTGGTTGAGATGAGTGGACTGTGTCCAAAATACTGTTCTGCAGCTGCAACAAGACGGGGTTTGCTATTTAGCAGCATGACATTTTGAGTGTTCATTTTTATCTTTTCCTTTTGGTAGGTTACTCCTCTCATGAGATCACTGAGCTGACTCTCTAGCAATTCCTAAATGCTCAAATATCTGCATAGCATTTCATTATTTGCTATGAATGATAGCTAATAATAATTCTAATCACTGAAAATGAAAAAAAACTGGGAGGAATACACTGCATTGAAATGCCAAGCATGCAATTTTAATTTAAAATATGATTTGCTATAAGAAACAATATTTTATTTCAAATCATACTTCCTAAAATTTCACTCTGAGTGACTGTTTTATTTCTTTCAGAGTATGAATTTATCATTAAGCATTCTTTCTGCCGAGAGTCAATAGGCATTGTGTCCAGATATTACAACATTGTGGAAAAAATCATATGCTAGTAAGGAAAAAGAAAATCAACTTTATTAACTTTTCAGATATGGTAGGATTTTTCCTCTGAAAACCATGGAGAACTATAGTATTATATCCTTAAAGTGGAGTTTTCTCATCTTCGACTGTTATGTTTGACTTAAAAATGAAAATTTATCTTTAAATACATAAAATATTCATGTACTGAAAACACCTAAAATGTCATTAGCTCAGTTAGTTATTATTCTGTGGTTACAACTACATCAACAGGTAGAATTACTTTTCAGGTAATCCCTAATCTCACATACCATAACTGTCGCAGTGGGAGAACTTGAGCACTCAATATGAGCGATCAGCAAGCTTCGTTTATTGATTAGCGTTCAGCATACTTATACAGTTCTTAATGAGATCATACATATTCTGTAACCTAACTAATTAATTGGTCACTATCTTAAACGTCAACCCCTCCCCTAGTTCCTCATTCTTGGTTGCTTACTCCCTTAAGTTCCCATGCCTTAGCTGACCGTAAGCATGCTGTTATCGTATAGCAGCTGCAATCAAGGACAGCGTGTCCTTACCACCCCAGCACTTCAGACTAACAGAGTCCGATGTTTCCCAAAATCCTGGTCAGCCATCTATAGTATGTCTATGTGACCCTTGTCAGCTAACCAATCCTCGACACATAACCATCTAACGTAAATCTCAGTGTTGTTCTGCTCTCAGAGCATTTTGCTGTTCAGGAAATTACAGGTTACTTCTTTGAGTAGCTTAGTTTTGCTCTCTTAAATCAGTGTATTTCTACAATGGACTTGCTAGTGAAGAGCAGTATTGCTCTTCATTCTAGATGTATGTACTAGGATGGAGTTTACTAACTCCTGACTGAGGTCTACTGACTTAAAATCCACTGTCATATTCCTCAGCAAGAAAAGGAAAAAGTACTTCCTATTTAACTGATACAAATTGCAGAAGACAGTGAAATATGCAGTCACAATTTTGAACTCTCCAGGGAGACTTGCTAAATCTTTAATCATTTAGACTTTTGGAGAGATAAAATATAAAGCTATAATTGTAGTTAATTGAAACTCTACATATTCTGTCTGGAATTTATAAAAAGAAAATTAAGCTGAGAAAAGCAGAATTTTCCTTGCACATCTGAACCTGGAAATCTAAGCAGTGTTTGAGAGTCCAATATAAATCAGTATTGCTCTCATACTAAACTCACTAGTGGGCCTCAAGTGTTCTTGTGATTGATAGGGAATCCTGGGATGACCAGATATTTAAAACTCTGTGATGTAGTGCTGGCAAAAGGACATGGTGCAACATACCTTCCTGAAATAATGTTCCTTTGATTGATACCAGTGAATCAGAGGTGGATTTGCATTACTGTGTCAAAGGCCAAAGAGATTTTCTGAGTATCCATTATAAATTCATCAGTGATAATCAGAATCAACAATCATATCAATATATCTAAATCTGTGGCATGGCATACAGTTCATCGAGGTTGAAACACACATACAAAAGTCCATCTAACCTTTCAGACATTTGTTTGAACCAAATCTAATGATGGAACATGACACAGTTGAGCAGCCAATACTTACTTGTAACAATACGCTATGTACTTCTATTAAAAAAGAGGCAATAGATAATACAGTAACAATCACCCTGCAACCTTCGGAACTAGTTAATATTATTGATGAAGACATTCTGATAACTGTGCTGGTATAGATCTATGCATGCAATGAAAAAGTTAACACATATATACTTGTCACTATCTCATGCTAAAATATTGCTCCAAGTATCATCCAAATTGCAGAGATATATTTAAAATACAATACATGTGACAGGACAAACAACTTCTTTTTAGAATATCTCCCAGTCGCAATGTCTAAATAGAAAACAAACAAACAAACAAATAAGACAAAATCCATAATCCAATGAATATTGATCTAAATATGAAATGGGATTTCTCTGAAATAAACTATTTACTGTGATTCTGGAAGGATTATATAATACCACATGGGATGATCAAAACCAGCTGTTAGATCCAAAACAGAAAAAAAGAGAGTATCTTTGAACAAGGAAAGGTATAAATATAACAATTTTACTTGTAAGAGCAGTATCTGTCACCAAAAACAAGACAGCCTATGATTTCACCACAAAGATAATGTTCAAATAATTCTTAAATTCAATGGTCATTGTTTTTCCAAACTGTATTTGCACTTGCAAAATAATTGCAACATATTATAGGCAATGGGGTGAAAATTAACATTTATATGTTTTGGAACAAGTTGGATTTTGAACGCATAACGTTTATCAAGATTGAAAGAAGACTAATTATGTGAATTACAAATCAGGCAAAATTTGCTATTACAACCAAGATGGACAAGAAACAAGTCCTGTAGTAGTCTAGATAAGTGAAATTTAAAATTAATGGAAGTGTTTTTTTGTTGGTTTTTTTTTAATACTAATCAGTTGCTATGAATTGACAAGTACATAAGGAAAGTCAACATCTGAAGGATAAAACAAGATGTATTTCCATGCAGAGTGTGAAACACGTTCAAAAGATCCTGTAGCTTTCCCTCTCTGTGTCACTTTTTCTGGGCATCTTTCACTTCATGCAGATTCCACAAGATTTCTTTAGACATAAGTTGGAAGCATAAGGTATATAACTCTGGATAACACACATGATACATGCTTGGGACAAAGGAGTTAGCTAACCATCAATATGTTCACCACCTTCAATAAAGTGGTTGAAGGGTCTTTGCAGGCTTGCAGTTATCAGATCAGACAGATCAGCCTCCATTGTTCCTTTGAATGGGCTGATACTCAGTGCTGCTATGCTGCTGTCTTCTGACTCACTGTTTTTTTCGTAGGATTTTATATATTTTAATATCAGTGTTTTTCCTCCTCTATCCTTGAACTGGTAATTATCTCTTTATCAACAGTCTTAGTTCTCTCATCCTGCATAGCTGGTTGCCCAAGGAAGATGTGGATGCCCCCTCCCTGGAAGTGTTTAAGGCCAAGGTGGATGAGGTTTTGAGCAACCTGGTTTAGTAGAAGGTGTCCCTGCTGATGGTAGGGAGGGGTTTGAACTATTTGATCTTTAAGGTCCCTTCCAACCCTAACTATTCTATGATTCTATGATAGCTCTATTCTATGTACTTTCTCGAAGTCCTTTTTCACATTCTGGCAAATTTCATTGAAGTTTGAGTCAAGATCATGCAGCTGCACCATATCAAAATTATACCAAAATATAAAAAACCTTGAGTCACATACAGCTGCATCCCTAGGAGAAGAGTTATAAGTGTCATTAGATGATACAGATAGAGATAGGAGACTGAACAAGAAAGGAGAATAGTGTTTTCTTTCTTGCTGAATAAAATAGTCTTCAATGTTTTGATGACCCTGACTTCAGTACTGTCATGGACATGCTTGTACAATTACTTTGTGGCCAAATGTGGAACAAGCTGTGTGTGTCACGTGATTAAGTCTGGATTTACTTCATGTTTGGTAGACAGCTGTCTATCTTCTACTAGAACTTGAGCCAGCCTTCCTGTCTATGAGGAAGGCCTGTCTAAGGCCTGTTTAAGGCACACTGAACAGCTCTACTGGTACAGACCACAGCTTGTCTCCAGTGACATTTAAAAGTATGTGCCTAGGAAGAAGCATAATTGTAGAAAAGTACGTAGTGACACTTTGCTCTAATACTTTCAAATATATTGCAGGTCTGGGTAGTTCCTGTAAGTTAGAAGTATTTGTGGCTTTGTCTTCTTTTATCTTCTAATATTGTGTTCAGTTTCTATTTGGTTTTGTTTGTTTGTTTGTTTGTTTTTGTGACTAAGACAACCTATGGTAAGGGGTTCTGAAGTGTGACCATATTTTAAGTAAGTAAGTGGAAGTCATTCCATTAAGCATTGTCAGCTTTTTTGTCCTCATTCTGAATTTCTTTGATTCTACAATATCTTTTTGGAAGTGAAGCAATCTGAACGGCACTTTGTGTGTGAGATGATGATAAAACGTATTTACATTTGTGGTAGCAGCTGTATGATCCTGCTTACACACCTGAGACGCCTTTTTGAGTCTTTAACTCTTGGCCTGGAAGAAGGAGGATTGAAATAAGATACTAGCTAGGCCTATATAGAAAAGAATGATCATAATCAAACTTACCAGATAATCATGACTAAACTTGATCATCCAGAACTAATTCACAGTGGCTTAAGGCAATTCTTTTCTGCATTTCATCTTGAACTCACAGAAAAATGCTAATATCTGTTTATCCAGTATAAGGGATGCTCTGTCTTAAAACAAGAAAGTTATTTGTTTACAGCTGCTATATTTGCCATTCTTAACACTATTCTTAATCATAAGATAGGATTCAAATCTTGTTCAGCTCAAACTACAGATCAACTGCAGATCATATTATGTTCCTTTAGAAGTTAAAGTTAGAATTTAAAGTATCTTTTTTTCAAAATAATAAGACTATTTTTTTTTATAAAAATTGAAAAGTTTGTCGAGAGATCTCTTTTGTTATTCTAATGCCTTCCTTATTGTTTTCATGCTCCCAGGCTTCTGGATACACAAATTAGAAATATGAGAAAAATAATTTAAACTAAAAATTAATTTATTCGCATCCCAGTAAGAAGAAGGTAGATGTTAATAAAAGAAATTTTAATGAAAGCAAATTCTCTACAGGAATTGAACCAATACCCTTTCATAACACCAACAGTTACCCTATTCACAAGGCTACATTAAGCTAGTAGCACAACAGAATCAAGTGTTGTATTAGCCAACAGAGGATGGTCTTTGATCCTTATGAATGTAATAAAAAATATATTAAGAGGAGTGAAGTAATTAAAATTTTACATGACTATGGAATGTAGACGAAGTGCATTCCCTAGGTCATTCCAAGGACTATGTGCATGCAGTTTAATGACATTGAGAGGAAATACAGCATATGTCTGCTCCTTAGTGACAAAAACACTTATAAAGAAAGAAGGCTTGTATTTTCGGGCTTCAGCTTTTTACATTCTGTTTAAGATAATGATTTCTGGTATACAATATTGGCAGAGAAGATCTTCCCAAAATACTAGTAATATTTCAATATTTGGATTATTAATTGCTAAAATGTATACACAGGTTATTTAAAACTACGTACAGTTCCAACCACTTATAATATTATTTATCTAAGAAAAGAGTATCTAAATGACATAACAAGGTCTCCTCCATTCATAATGCTTTTTTTTTTTTTTTTCGTGCGTGTGTGTGTGTATCCTTCAGGGTTTATCCCCATTGTCAGAGCTTTTTTTTTTTATTTACATTATCAAGAAAATTACCTTAATACTCAATTCAAATTATTTTGAGCAAATGATTTCTACAATCAGCGTGAGCAACCTCTATTTCAGAGCTTGAACTACAATGTTAGTACATATAGAGAATGAAATGACAGGTCCAGAGATGAGTACCTGTACTTATAAACATCCAATAAACATCCAGATGTTAGACTGAGTGATAGCATCAAAGTTTAGTCTGCACTCAGCCATTAGTTTCTATGATGTGAATAAAAGCTACCATTTAAATTTAAGCATCTAAACAAGATATTTACATTATGACACTTTTCATTCTGGCTTTGTGTATAATCTGTGAAGAAAAACAGATTATTCCTAAGGCTGATGTAGAGTTTACTCTTCCCACCATTCTAGAGAATTTGTTGACAGACTTATACTTCAAATGCTTGTTACATGCCTATAGTTAAGTGAGATTAATACCTTAGTCCCACCCTCCCCTTCCTGAGTGTGTAAACTTTTTTAGTACACATTCTGTAGTTTAGATTGAAATATAGATTACTTATCCATAAATCCAAAGTGAATTAGTTAATGTCAATAATGCAATCAAAATCAATTATTCACTCCAGATGAACACCTAGCTATTAAATTCAGACCAACTATACTTCAGCTTTTACTAATAATTCATTGTACAACATTAAAAAATAAGGTGCCTAGACTATCACAATCACACTTGTGTTGATATTTTAATTAAAAAATTGTTACTAAGAGACAAACCATGCTAATATATCACCTGTACACCAGAATTAAAATAAAAGCCTTCTCATGCTTAACTTTGTCAGTTAAAAATAAACAGCAAAAGTTTAATATTATGGATGTAAGCAGTTATTGATGTATGTATTGATTTGATAATCTTTAAAAATAACAATTTTCAAAAACATCTACTGTCATCAGTTTAAGATTTCGTGGGATTTTTTAGGTTTTTTTTCATTGAACTGAAAAAAGAGAGAACCATCTTATTTCACACTATCTTGGGAGCCATAATGAAGTTTAATAGCAAAAATTTGTAAATTATTTTTCTTCTGTAGTTTTCCTGTTTTGGGGATTTTGGCTAATTTGATAACTATTGTTCACTACAGTAGTTTAAAAACAATTTTTTCCCCTTTGGGTCAGAGCTTTAAAAGACACCCTATAGCTGTTTGAAAGTCCAGTTTACTAAGTGTACGGATATCAAGCATAGATCAGTCATGGTGGCTGTAAAGGAAGGTAAGGACAGTACTCCCTACATCTTCATGACAGAAAGGTAGATCTATGTTTGGCTAATATTTCTCCTTCAGCCAAATTAGGAATGATTATTACAGTAAAACCAACAAGAATGTGGATAGAATGAGCAGAAATTTCTCTGTCTTGAATATTGTTGAATGGTTTTCCAAAAAAAAAAAAAATAAAAAGAAAAAAAGACATTCATATTCTCCCTTTCTATAAGTAAATCTCTTAAAATAAGTAATGAGCCTTCATGGTCTGTGTAAATGTATTGTTTGAATTGTATTTCTTGTTTGATAGGAGTCTGACTGCTTGCTAGGGTGTTGACTGTAGAGGATGAAGAAAGACTTTGTATGAGTAGGGATTTCTTCTTACAGAGTGATATCCTCTTTCAAGGATGCTAACAGATGATGTTGTCATTCTTTGTCCTTTCTTGTCCTCAAAACTGCTTTGTAGCAGCAATCCAGAAGCCTAGTTTTCAATTAATGACAGACAAAAAAAGGGATTTAAAAGACGTTTTTCTCTGTGGAATATATAACAAAATCCTATCTCAACATGAAGTATCCAACACAGGTGAGTGGCTCAAAAGGATTAGTGTGAGTAAAACACAGGACTGCACTATTTAGAGCATTTCAAATCTCCATGTTAAGATGGATTCCATTTTTCCTAGCAAGTTTTGGTTTTTGTTTTTTGGGGTTTTTTTTCCTTACAAAAGATCATAATAAACTTGGGGAAATCAGATGAAAAGTCAGAAACTTAACACTCAGAGAAGTATGATGTTGTAGGAATAACAGCAGGCAGACTCAAGGTCCAGAAAACTGGAGGAAAACCAAATTCTTGGGACACATAATCCCAAAAATCCTCGGAATCTATGATAAAGATAAAGACATCATGTCAGCAAAGATCAGTCAGTAATCTTGATTTAAGAAATTTTTATAAACAAAATCTTGGCAGAACATAGACACTGTAACACATCTTTATCCAGAAATGTTAACCATCATCAGTCATTTATTAGTATAATTTCAGTTAGTGTCATATCCTATTACTTCTTGAATTACTCTTTTTTTCCCACAAATTTTTTGCATTGATTTTGGAAAACGTCGGATTAAAGTCCCTGTTACATTTTGTAATATCTGCATATGAATCTTCTATGTGAATATGAAAGATTCATGTTGATAATTTTTAATCATAGTCATAGAAAGTCTATGACTGAAAGCAATCACTTTCCTGCAAATCTTCATAACATAGCTGATGAGAAAACTGCATTACCATTCACCTCTAAGTACATTGTTCTATTCTATTCTATTTAAGCTAAAGAAATGTGTAAATTTGTCTTGGAATAGACATATGGTCTAATTTTTTCTGTTTCTTTTGTGAAAGTAGTCTACATGTCACAAGTAGCACAGAACACTCTCATGGATGGAATTCAACTGACCATGCCTTAGATGCACGAGAGTTAATCATGTGAGTTACTGACACTCCCCAGTCAAAGAAATAAACACTTCCTGAGGGTGATTGTCTTGACATATCTTAGACAAATAGTGAGAAGACATGAATTGTCCCTTAAAGGAATGCAGAGTTAGAAGAGAACCTAAACTGCAGGTTTCCTTTAGACCACATCTTTCCTGTGTCTTCGCATTTCTTACAGTCTTTTGTCTATGGCAGCAGACTTTCCATTATCCATTTTAATGCATGATTCTTTGAGAAAGAGCCAAACAGTAATCAGTCCAAGAAACAATGATTAATAATGCATCCCTGTTCATTAGTCAGATGAATTTGGGCCAATGATCAGTCCAGCAGAGGACAGGCAATTTTAGTATCTGAAAGGGGAAGGAAAAGAACTACTATTAGCAGCAAAACATAAAAATTATTGAGCAAAGAATTTGCTCACTTTTTGTTGTAAAAGTTTTCTTAAGCTATTCTGGAAATAAATTAATTATATTTTCCATTAAACTACTGGGTTTTCAATGGATGAAAAATATGACTGCAACTTGTCCAAGCTAAGGATATTTCTTTAATATTTTACAATATTATTTTTGTTTTAAACTGTTCATAAATTTTCAATTTTAATGCAGCCAAACCATAAAGCAAGTCTATCCTCAAAACAAGGTGAAATAAAGTAGCTTTGTCTGATGTTTTCCAAATTATTTAATAGTTTTTTTGAGAGAATCTGTATGCAATATATTTCTAGACATTACTGCAATTAGACTTGCTTCATTGTGCTTGACTTACTAATATTTAGAAAAAGAAAAACATGAAAAGCGACAATTTATTAATTAATGTGGACATATTTTTGTTGCAGCACAGATACATATATTGATGAAGGACACTTCATTCTTTCGTTCACAGAATCATAGAATCATAGTGGTTGGAGAAGTCCAACCATAAACCTAACACTACCAATTCCACCTCTAAACCATGTCCCTAAGCACCTCGTCTACCCATCTTTTAAATCCCACCAGGGAAGGTGACTCCACCACCTCCCTGGGCAGCCTGCTGCAATGCTTGACTACTCTTTCCGTGAAAAAGTTTTTCCTGATATCCAATCTAAACCTCCTTGGTGCAACTTGAGGCCATTTCCTCTCGTTCTATCACTTGATACCAGGGAGAAGAGACTGACACCCATCTCTCTACAACCTCCTTTCAGGTAGTTGTAGAGAGCAATAAGGTTGCCCTTCAGCTTCCTTTTATCTAGGCTAAACAACACAAGCTCCTGCAGCTGCTCCTCGTAAGACTTGTTCTCCAGGCCCTTCACCAGCTTTGTTGCCCTTCACCAGCTTTGTTGCCCTTCTTTGCACACACTGCAGCACCTCAATGTCTTTCTTTTAGTGAGGAGCCCCAAACTGAACACAGTACTCGAGGTGCAGCCTCACCAGTGCTAGTGCCAAGTACAGGGGGAAGATCACTTCCCTACTCCTATTGTCCACGCTATCTTTGATACAAACTAGGATGCTGTTGGCCTTCATGGCCATCTGAGCACACTGCTGGCTCATGTTCAGCTGGCTATGAACCAATACTCCCAGGTCCTTCTCTACCAGGCAGCTCTCCAGCCACTCTTTTCCAAGCCTGTAATATTGCATAGGGTTGTTGTGACCAGGTGCAGGATATGGCACTTGGCCTTGTTGAACCTCATAGAGTTGGTTGCAGTCCACTGATTCAACCTGTCCATATCCCTCTGCAGAACTTTCTGACCCTCAAGCAGATCAACACCACCTCCCAACTTGGTGTCACCTGCAAACTTACTGAGGGTGCACTCAATGCCCCCATCCAGATCATTGATAAAGGTATTAAACTGAGCTAGCCCCAAAACCGATCCCTGAGGAACACCACTAGTGACCAGCTGCCAAGTGGATTTAACTCCATTTACCACCACTCTTTGCATCCGGCCATTGAGCCAGTTCTATACGGCATGAAGTGTGCATTCATCCACGGCATGAGTGGCCAGTTTCTCAAGCAGGAGGCTGTGGGAAACAATGTCAAAGGCGTTACTAAAGTCTAAGTACACCACATTGACAGGTCTTCCCTCATCCACTAAGCACTTTACTTTGTCATAGAAGGAGATCAGGTGGGTCAGGCAAGACTTGCCTTTCATAAGCCCGTGTTCACTGGGCCTGATCCCCTGGTTGTCCTGCACATGACGTTATGGCACTCAGGATTATCTGTTTACACAATATTCCCATTGTATTAATGCACAGGTATTTGTGACCACATAGCTTCAAAACTTCCCTGTGGTGGGTTGACCCGGGCTAGAGGCCAGATGCCCACCACAGCCCACTCTATCACTCCCCCTCCTCAACTGGGCAGGGGGAGAAAAATATAACGAAAAGATCATGGGTGGAGATAAGGGCAGAGAGAGATCACTCACCAACTACTGGTACGGGCAAAACAGACTTGACTTGGGGGAAAAAAACCAAATTTAACTTATTGTCAATCAAAATCAGAGGATAATGGGAAGTAAAACCAAATCTTAAAACACCTCCCCCACCCCTCCCTTCTTCCCGGGCTTAATTCCTTTCCCGATTTTCCACCTCCTCCCCCCAGCAGCACAGGGGGACAGGGGACAGGGGCTTGAGGTCAGTTCATCACACATTGTTTCTGATGCTTCTTCATCCTTAGGGGGAGGACTCCTTCCCCCGCACCAGCGTGGGGTCCCTCTCACGGGAGACAGTCCTCCATGAACTTCTCCTTCCCATGACTGACAGTTCTTCACAAATTGCTCCAGCCTGGGTCCTTTCCATGGAGTGCAGCCCTTCAGGAAGGGACTGCTCCAGTATGGGTGCCCCACTGGGTCACAAGTCCTGCCAGCAAACCTGCTCCGGCGTGGGCTCCTCTCTCCACGGGCTACAGGTCTTGACAGGAACTCGCTCCAGTGCGGGCTTCCCACGAGGTCACAGCCTCCTTCAGGCCTCCACCTGCTCCGGCATGGGGTCCTCCACGGGCTACAGGTGGTCATCTGCTCCACCATGGACCTCCATGGGCTGCAGGGGGACAGCCTGCCTCACCGTGGTCTTCACCACTGGCTGCAGAGGAATGTCTGCTCAGGCACCTGGAGCACCTCCTCCCCCTCCTTCTTCCCTGACCTTGGTGTCTGTAGGGTTGTTTCTCTTACATCTTCTCACTCTTCTCTCTTGCTGTAAAGTGTGCTGCTTTTTTTTTTCCTCTCTTCCTTTTTTTTTTTTTTCTTAATTATGTTATCACAGAGGTGTTACTGATTGGCTCAGCCTTAAGCAGCAGTGGGTCCATTCTTGTAGCAGGTTGGCATTGGTTGTATCAGGTTGGACATGGGAGAAGCTTCTGGCAGTTCCTCTCACAGAAGCCACCCCTATGTCCTCCCCCTGCCCTGCTACCAAAACCTTGCCACACAAACCCAGTACATTTTTTTTCAGACCTGGCAGAGACCAGACTTGTACTACTAACAGTATTAACAGTTGCATACATTCCCCCAGGGTGAAGATTACTGGCCATTAATTTTACTTCTACTCTGTTATCTTCAGGCCCATGCCCAATGTATCCATAATATCATAGAGGAACAATAGTGTAGTAGTAACTTGGTGATTTTGTCTCGTATACGGTTACTGTTGAATTCAACTAAATATGTCAGTGAATAAAATACAGCAAACATAGTATGGGATGCAAAGTCAAAACTTGCAGCAAAAAAAGTGAAAAAAATTCAGTTATATTCCACCACAGATTATTTTTATTTTTTCAGTATCTAACCACCTATAAAGCAAGAAAAACTTCTCTGGAAATACTTATTTTGTAGCACGCTTAGGTTTTTTCAGTAGTGTACTTTTAGAAGAAGTAATTTCTAAATGTACTGAAATCAGTGTGCAGTTTATGGGCAACTGATTCTTTATTGAAACATGTCTGTCACTGTGCTGATGGTTTTCTTGTTTTTTTTCTTCAAAAAGAAGATAAAGATCTGCTTTTCCTGAAAATAGATTTTTTTTTTTTTTTCCCCTGTGTTAGGAAATGAGGATTCACCGATGCATTTTTTTTTTTTTTTTTAATTTTTAGGCAGAGGTACTTAAAACGGGTTTTGGGAAGAGAGCATGGAGGAAAAGGACACGAGACAACAGTTATTTGTATTATTTGATATTTTGTTTTATCACGTTTGAGATGCATGTGGTTTTAAAATATTTAAATGCATAGGTTATTTATGTTGAAGTATAATTTTGGAACCAAATCAATTTTGAACTTCTTATGAAATAATAGTTGTTTTTTTTCTTCAGCATATATCTTTTTTCTTTCGGTGTGAACTAAGTGAATAATCACATGTCTTTATGTAATTATGTATAAATGTCTTTATTCCACTATGGTTAGATGATATAGTTTAGATATATAAAGAAAATAAGATAAAAAGGGCCATGTACAAAGTATTATAATTAAGAATCAAATTTGTTTGACGATAGCAATTATTATACACTTAATTTGCTGTGTTTGGAATGTATTGCACTGATATATTTAAATTTGTTTTTTGATATCATAATTGTGTTCACCAACTACTTGACAATGTTTTAATATTTTTTAAATCATCAATGATTTTAACTCACCAAATGGCTAGAAGTTCTTGTATTGGACAAATGAAGGAGAAAATAAGAATATTTTGCAAGTCATATATTACTCTAGAGTGTGAGATCTGCTGTCTGTCATGTGGGAAGCAGATGGCATGTTCCCTGCTTCTCTTGAAGCTCATTCCCTACTGCTTCTGTTTTAGTTCCCCACTTTTGGGGAATCAAATGTCCTGTTGCCATTTTGTCTTGTTAAAATTCCACACCATCATACTGGCTCTCCTATGTAAACCTAATAGCTCAGATTTCAGGGAATTCATCTTTCTGAGCAGTGTGTAGGGGTATTATCTCTCATTGACACAGCATGGTCTTGCACACCGTTGCTACCATAAAAATATAGAGTACACTTTAGATCTTGTTATATTTTGTGGGTATGATTTACAGAAAAACAACTAGATAACTGCAATGATAAGTTTATGTAATGTGAAAACATGTTTGAAATCACAGTATGTGCTTTGTTATAAACTTTACCAAAAAGAGCTTTCTAAATATCAGCCTTTGTTGAAATATAGTGAAGAAATCCTTTCAGAACCACAAATATTGTTGTATTTTTTAAAAATATGAAGGAACACACTTAGAAATAATTTTTAAATTATGTTCACTCTTAAACTGGTAGCACGTTTGCAGAGTCCTTGAGAATCGTGTTTTGGACAGTTGATGCTCTTTCTAACTGTATCAGAGATTTAGTTGAAATTTCTTTCTGATGGAAGACTCATTGTTACTTCCAAGTTTGTTGTTGTTGTTGTTTTGGGAGTTAGTTTTGGTATTGTGGTTTTTATTAGTGTAAAGAACAGTTTGAAGATTATTTTTGTTTTCTAGATTAAAGAAAACTTATGATTTGGATAAAGCTAACTTATCATCATTCACAGAGTCTTTGGTCTCCCAGGCCAGTTTCATCAGAGACAGTCCACTTTTTATCCTACACAATCAGAAGGGATGACATAAGCCTCCAGCAAGAGGAAGTGTCTGTGCCCCTTTATCAGCACTGAGATGAGGCATTGCAGCAGGGTCAGTTCACACTCTGTTCAACACATAGCCCCTAGCTACATGATTTTAACAAGGCTTTCCACAATGTCATAACATTGACAAATTGATTAATTACACAATAGTTAATTGGACAGTGAAATGAATTGAAAGCTAGCTGAACTGCTGGGATCAAAGGATTGTCATTAGTGGCACAAAGATCAGCTGGAGGGTAGTCACTAACATGTGTCCCAGGGGTTGAGACTGGGACCAATACTTTTTCACTTCATTAATGATATGGATGATGGCACATACTACACCCATAGCAGGTTTGCAGAAGATGCAAAACTGTGAGTGTTGGTTGGATCAGGTAGTTGTGCTGCCATTCAAAGGGGCCTCAGTAGACAGAAAGGGATCTCACGAATTTCAATGAAAGAAAACTTCATGCACCAGTACCTGCTGAGGGCCGATCAGCTGGAAAGCAGCTTTGCAGAAAAAAACAAACAAACTGGAAATCATGGTAGATACCAAGTTGACTGTCTAGCCTTGTGGCAAAGGAGGCCAACAGCCTCCTGTGCTGCATGAGGTGGAGTGTTGTCAGCAAGCTGAGGGAGGTGATCCTTCCTCTGTGTTCAGGATTTGGGAAATACATCTGGAGTACTGTGCTCAGTCCTAGTCTTGCCAGTAAAATGCAGACATGGACATACTGGAGAGAGTCCATTGAAGGACCACAAAGATATTAATGATTATTATCAAGACACTGGACACCTATATTATGAGGAGAGGCTGAGACACCTGGATCTGTTTAGACTGGAGACTAGAACACTAAGGAGGGATCTTAGTCATGTGCATAAATACCTGATGGGTAAGGAATGAAAGAGTAGCTGTACTCTTCTCAGTGATATCAAATGATAAGACAAGAACCAAGGAATTGAAACAAGAAATTTCACTTCAACACATGAAAAAAACTTTTTTACTCTGTGAGTGATCAAATATTGGAGTAAGTTTTCCAGAGAGGCTGTGGAGTCTCTGTCCTTAGTGACCTGCTTTTGCTGACACTGCTTTGAGCAGAGGATTGAACAAGATGATCTCCAGAGGTTCCTTCCAACCTCAGCAGTTCTGATTCTATGAGATAGAAATATTTAGTTCTTTTCCAGGGCTTGATTTTGTATAATGCCATGGGATTTATGTTGTGTTTACACTATATATAGTCAAGACAAAAAGCTATTTAATGTACTTGGTGATTTGAGAGAAGGTAAAGGACATTACATTTTACACTGCTTTCCTTAATGGGCAATTGCAAAATGATTTAAGACG
>NW_010312880.1:17901-26744 GCF_000700745.2 Antrostomus carolinensis
AGAGTTATATTAATGCATATATGCTTTGCTGGCTAATTCTGTAGTGCTGTAAATACCTCTCAAAACATTCCTCCTCAGATGGTTCCACGGATACTTTCACAACATATTGAAGTATCCTTCCTCCAGCGCAGGAGACTTAATTTCTGTTGAGAAAGATTGTTTGAGAAAACAGAGCAGAGAAAGCAAAACAGCAATAAGAAGAAATCAGGCTAACTTGCACTGCTTGTTTTTCTGAATCATAGAAGTTTGTCCTCCTGACAACGCTGTTCTCTTTCCTGCAACAAATATCCTGCAAACCTCAAAGTAATTTTATATTAGAGTAATAGTCTTTTTTTTTTTTATTTTTGTCTTTATTTCTTCACAGTCATTTGATGATTCTCAGATTGTTTTCCCTCTGCCCAGTGGGTTTTGTGATCAGAAACCTCTCAAAACTGTGGACTCGTGCATTCTTATGGATCAACTTTGTATATCACGCACCTCTCCTTCACCACTGACTGCAACTGCTTTTCTTGCAAACCTCTTAAGGGCTCACATTTCATTTCACATGTCCTTCACTCAGTTGTCCCTAATTATTGGCTACACACTCTTTTTTTCCTCCTCACATTCCTAGCTTTCTCATTCATTCCACAGCTCTCATCTGTTTTTTATTGTATTACTCCTCTGTGAAAGATAAAAATCTGACTAAATAGGAAGCTATGCAAAGCAGCATTAAAACTGAGGATTTCATAGTTGATTTCCTTCCTTCTCTCCCCTTATCGCCTGCTAATTCTTTCTTTTGTTTTGTCTTCTCTTATATCATTGCAGTTATGTGTAATGAAATTCTTTGGGGGCAGGGATTATAGATAATTTATCTGCTTGTATAATATCTTAGACTACTAGCAGATTAAACAACAATATCTGGAATAGACAAGGTAGCTTAACATAAGAAAATAAATTTTGGAAAAATATTGCTGCTTTTATAGAGTGTTTGCTCAGAAAGAGAACTGCTGTTGTTTTATCACCAAAATGTAATGACAGATCTCCTACTAACTTTACTAACTTTAATATATGAAGGTCACAGAATAGAATTTATTTTAGAGTTTAAAGTTCTTGAGATGTGCTCTCCCTAACCTCTTCTATCAAAATCCACTTTTCCATATTGAAGACTTGCAATGGATTTTAATTTTAATTTTAACCATGAATTGAATTGATAGAAGGATTTTATTTATTTTTTTTTTTTTTTTGGCATAGACTTCAAAAAAAGAAGACTTTTTAATACCTTATTATAATGACTTGAACTTCATTGGGCCCTAAGCTTTGTTCTTCATATCCTAAAAAATATAACTTGTTTATAATAGTCCCTAAAAAAATAATAATATTTATATCTTCCAATAGTTACTATGAACACAGAAAAAAAATGGAGTGCGTCATTTTCTTATCTTCCAAAAACCAGTGACTCCATTGATATAAATATGATTATGACAAATTTTGATATCTGAGAATTCTTAAAATAACCTGTATCTCAGATAGAATACATCAGCAGTGAAGTCACAAATCCACTTTAAAAATAAATTTATTTTTAATAATATTTAAGTCAATGAGTGGACTTTTAAAAAATACTGTTTCCAAAGAAAATAATGATATATCTTCATATTTTTTCATAATCACAAATTATACACCAATATCTGCCAATAAAAGCATATGGAAATGTCTTAAAAAGATTTTCTAATTGAGTCATGAAAACCATGGAAGGACTGCTTTGCTTAAGATGGAAACTGTTCTATTTTGTGCTGTCCTTATATACAGCATGGTAACCACACTCACTTTAACAGTTATTTTAAACCTTAAAGAACAGATAAATCTGAAAGACTACCATTCGTTTATCATCTAGAAAGAGCTCTTTGTTTACAGTATCCATGCTTACAGATGAAGATCCTTAATGAATCCTTGAAGCAAGAGATGAAAAAACCCCACAACAAACCATGGAAAAAAAAAAAAAAAAAAAAAAAAAAAAAAGTCTATAAGGAAAGATGAGAAAGTGCAGGTCTAGAATATGTTTAAATGACAAGATGGTTCGATGAGGACTTTGCTTTAAGTATTTCTGATAAGAGGAAAAAGAAAAGACAAAACATAAAGGGAAGAATTTAACATCAAATAATGACAGTACAGAAGCTATTCTTATTTTATGCATAAACAGAATGAACTAAGTCAGATCGCGTAGCTCTATTTCACGGCTGGCTTGATTTTAGGTAGGTCATTTTAGCAGCTATTAAAATAGGGTCATATGAAAGGGGTTTTCTTACATATTTCAGACATGCAGAAGTGCTTTTCAACCCTTGTATGGATGATCAGCACACTAACTTTGGCCTTTTGCAGGACTGTTTGCCTTGGTTCAATCCTACAGCATGTGTATTCATGTACTCATGTAATAGATATTTCTCACAAGCATACTTTCAGAATAAGATCTTATTTCTCTTTTTGTAATTTATTTGATATTTTAAGACCAAAAGGAAGCTTTACCATCAAATGATCTTCAGCTGAAAAATCAACCTAATTCTTGCTTGTCACTATATTTAATCTTCGGTCGTACTTTCTGATGTTTATTCAAGCCCACATTGTCTTCATTTTCCTTCCCCATCCCTGTACCCTTACTGATGCCTCCTCATTGCTTGCTTTGGCAGAAGTAGGCAACGCCAATTGCCCTGACCATAAAGCCCAAGTCCTGTTATGGTTCATTCACCTGGACTGCCCTCTTTACCACATGCCTCCTGTCACGCTTGAACAGCTCACTACTGGCACATGCTGCTGAAAACCTGTGACACAGGGTACAGACATGGTTGCACCTCCAGTTCCAGGAGCACAGGAGCTTCCTTGGCCTGCTTCAAGCTCCTCTGACACAAATCAGCTCTCACCTGAGATTTGTACCTTTTTCCTACAGGGTCTTTTAACTTTGCCATCTTGATACTCAGGGCTGGCTCTTATCTGACTGGTTCTTAGTGTGGGCAGAAGTTGTTTCTCTATTCCTGAAAGACTGTGTAGACTTACTTCTAAGCAGTATTCACATTCTACTTTTCTAAAAAAATACACCAGTCCTCAAGTGACTAGTGCCAATTACACTTTATCCTTTCTCTTAAAAAGTTTTTGTTTTAAATTTTATTTTTCAACAATTTGAATTCAGAAACAAAAATTTTAATAGCTCCATACTAACTAAATGTATTATGATCAGATTATAATTTTTACCTAATTCACCTGTATATCTAAATGGATATATCTAAATACCAATACAGTAAAGGTTTTAAAGAGATACACAAGAACACAATGAATAGTATAAAATGCATACCAAAAAACTACATTTTTATATCCTACAGTATAGCTTCTATTACTTCTAGTAACAGAAGAATTTTTTTTTTAAAAATATAGTTCTTCTGTCTTTTAATGTATCAATTTTTTTTTGTGAATTCATTGTCACTCATTGAGCACTATCGAATAAATTACTCGACTAAGCCCTAATACCTCCAGAACTGAAGTTACAACAGTATTCAGCACCAGAAACAAACAAACAAAAAATATCACCTTTGCTATTCTTTCTAAACCCTTTTTAAAATATTTTTGAATCATTTTGTCTCAGAAGCAATGTGCTCAAAACTTTAAAACTACAAGAGGTTGAGACCATGTCACATCACTTTTTTCTTTTCTGTAAAAACAGTTCATGTTAGCTTTCATACTATCATAAAACATTGTGAAATACGGCTTGAAAAGGAAAATGAAATAGGGGAGATACGCTGCCATGTAAATTCAAGGCAGTTACAAAATATATTATAAGACTGTTATACTTTTTTCTCCTTAGTGTTTGTGATCCAGAAAATTATATTTTTATTTAGGCTAACAAAAAGTTGCCATTTAAAACTATAGATAACTTCAAATGTACATGGTTATGTGAAAATTTATGTTTGTCTTATCCCCCAAACTCCTTGAATTTTAGTGAATTTCTGCTCATTTTTGTGTACTTTGGATGAGCACTTGTAAGACTTGTAATTTAATCTCACAATTATATGTATAAGATGGTATGAGATGTATGATTGCTTTTTCTTTTCCTCTATATGATACAGTGCCTAAGTTTTATATTTTTTTTCTTTCTCTGTATTTGGTTACACTAATTTTTAATTAAATAAAAAAAAAAAATCAGAACTAGGGACAGCTTGATAGGGAAAATGGGACTGTGTTCCATATATAGAATGGTATAGTTAGATACACATACACATATACTTATAGAGACACAGGCACACATATAGCTATATATGTAAATAAAAACACAGAGTACATTTATTAGTTTCACCTGAGACGGTGTATCACCTCAACAAATTCACCTACAGAATAAATGCAGGCAAAAATTATTGTTAAAATAATTTTTAAAAAGTGTTTTATAAAGCACTTACAATTTTGTTTCTCAACTTTTCTTTTCTTTACTCTTCTCTGTTTTTGCGACTTTCTACCAAACCTTTCCCCTTTTCTTGATTTTGAGTTTGTTTTCCACAGTTTTTCATCTCATTCTCAGTTTCTTTCTTGTTACCAGTTCTTAACTTCTCTACCACTTGCCTGCCAAGCCAACTGTCCCATGCCAGCACTGCCTCTGCTGAACAAAGTCTTGAGACAGCAGTTCTCTCTCTGCTTACAAGTAAGACACCAAAACTTTTCTGCTTTAAAATACTAGAAGACACTGTCAGCAAGTACCATAAAGGTTGTGTTACACCAAAGAAAAAGCCAAACTTTACAATTATTTCAAGGTTTAGTATGCAATCTTAGTTTAAAGCAATCTAGAAAACTGAATCTTAAAATAGTGAATTGCAGTGTTGCATAGAACCTGGACTTAATATATACACATCTTCAATGCAGGTAGAGATTTGTTATTCTTGCATTCAGGCAATTTATCAAATCTAGGATAGTCAGATGCTCCTTTTTAAGGTAAAGCAAACATTAAGAATGTATTTCAGAATGAGGTATGATGCATTTTCAGCACCTGGACACCTTCCTGTGTGAACTCATTTAGGTGTTCCTGCTCCAGCAGGGGGATTGGACTAGATGATCTTTCGAGGTCCCTTCCAATCCCTGACATTCTGTGATTCTGTGTGTGTGATTCTGTGTAATGTAAACAGATCAGAAAATGATATGCGATGTTGTAATTTTTTTAACCCGGCTGGCAGTCAAACACCACACAGTCTCTTGCTCACTCTCCCCCGCCCTAGGGAATAGGGAAGAGAATTGGAAGAGTAAAGGTAAGAAAGCTTGTAAGTTTAGATAAAAGCAACTTTACAATTGAGATAAAATAAAATTAAAATAATATCAATAATAGTGGTGATAGAGTATACAATTAAGTAATACACAATGCAATTGCTTGCCACCTGCCGACCACTCCCAGCTAGGAATCCTGGAGAAGAGGAAATCCCGAAACTGCAGTCCCAGAAGAGAGAGAGTGAGCTTCCTTGTCAACCCTCTTCTATATACTGAGCATGATGCTGTATGATGAGGAATATCCCATTGGTCAGTTTAGGTCCATTGCTCTTGCTATGGTCCCTTGCAGCTTCTTGTGCACCTGCACACTAGAAAAACATGAGAAGTTGAAAAGTCCTTGATTTCTCAGCAACAACTAAAAACAACCAGTTAACTGTGTAGAAATCATTGAGTTAACACTGCAAAGTAAAACAAAAAGAAAATATTCAAGAACTCTACAGAAGAAGCAAGATAATAAAAGCACAAAATTTCTGTAAAACATTAATCTCTCTAAGCTCAGGTCCTTCAAAATCACTTTGTACATATAATACTTTTCCTCTGCCCCAGTCCCTGCCCTGATTTCCACTTGTTCAAAGCTCTCTGCTAGAATATGTTAATTTAACCATCCTATGAAACTTTACATGTACTAACCAAGAAAACTATATATTTAAGAGAAATTAGGCAACTCATCTTCATTATTAGATACCCAGAGTTTTGACAGTTTCTAGTTGAAAATGAATCAGCATCAGTTGCCTGGGCAAATTCCATATTATACAATAGCTATTACATTTTCATAAACTAAGTTTATTAGCCTTGGGTTACATCGTAAGTAGCCAAATGCTGTTTGAATTTAAGTTGGTAAGTGCTTGTTCAGTATGGTACTGACCTGGAAGAGAGGGAAAGGATTTAAGATCGCTTAAAGAATCACCATCAAAGATATCAGAAAAACTGATTTTAATAAGGATTTGTAAAAAGTGCAACTTAACATGGTTCGCTGGCAAGGTTCACTCTATTAACTCATGGAAAAAGCATAGAGGGAAATCAAATTAGAATTGGGTTAGAATCATTTCCTCACTACAAGAGCAATATTGAGGTGCCGGAGCACACCCAAAGAAGGGCAATGAAGCAGGGGAAGAGTCTGGAGAACATGTCTTCTAAGGAGAGGCTGAGGGAACTGTTGCTTAGTCTGGAGAAGAGGAGGCTGAGGGGAGACCTTATTGCTCTCTACAACTACCTGAAAGGAGGTTGCACTGAGGTGGGTGGCGGTCTCTTCTCTCAAGTAACAAGTGATAGAATGAGAGGGAATGGCCTCAAGTAGCACCATGGGAAGTTTAGACTGGATATTAGGAAAAATTTCTTTATTGAAAGAGTGGTCAAGCATCAGAACAGTCTGCCCAGAGAAGTGGTGGAGTCACCATTCCTGGAGGTGTTCAGAAAACTTGTAGACATGGCACTTCAGTACATGGTTTAGTGGGCATGGTGCTGTTGGGTTGAAGGTTGGCATTGATGATCTTGAAGGTCTTTTCCAACCTAAACAATTCTATGATTCTATGCTTTACACAGGGATCAGGGAAATTATTTACAAAGAGATGAGGGAAATCAAGTCAGAATTGGGCTGGAGTGATTTATAGAGATTAAAAAAAGAGGATAAGATAGGTCCTTCTGTTGAGTCATGAGGGTAAGAATGGACTCCCTTGCTTTCTAAACGCCTTCTCAGAGAAGAGCCTAGGTGTGGTTGGATCCAAAACTAGAACCAGACTTGGTCAACAGTTTATGTCTAAAGGGATCAGGTGCAGGGATCTTAGTGATTCAACATGTGATTATGAGTTTTGTATAACTTTGGAGTAGCAGCAATTTAAGATTCATTAACACTATTACTGTAAATCATAAGATTAGATTATATGATTTTCTATCAGATCTTAATCAGCCAATAATAAGTTATAATCAATACAGCAAGACTAAACAAAGTTTCCTACATCAAATTACATACACATGTGCACACACACACATATAGATACAGAGGTTAATCTATGATTAAGATATTTCTTTTTACGGCGGATTATAATACATTTTTGGTACCCAAATGTTTGTAGAAATGTTACAAGATTGAACTATAATGAATTACTCACTCTTTCGCCTTGCCTGCTTATGTCAGTAGACAGTTCTTTTCCCTTTGTCAACTTCTGTCAGCAAATGTTTCTTTTCCATTCATCAGCTTTCAAAAGCGGACAATGAAAATCTACCCTGAGTGGCATCCCAAATCAGGGGAAATATGGGGTAGCAGACTACTGTGATCCCAGAGGGTTCAAAGGGTTTCACTTAAGATCAGTATTTATAAGGTTGCAAGATGGCTGACTTTGGTCACTACCTTTTCATTGTGGCCGTTGTTCTTGTCAGATAACCTTGGCGACTTTCAGAGTGGGCTGCAATCCATGCAGGAGGGGTCTCAGGTATGCTTCCCAGGCTACAGGAATTCCAGGTGCAGTTAGGGAGTGTCTCGTTGTCCCAAGTCACTGTAATTGTACCCAGGACAAGAAGCTACCAGGTTGTTTCAACTCACTGCTCCAGCAGGCAAGATCAGAAAGTACCAGACTGTCCCAGCCTACTGCATTTAATTAAAACAAAAATAATGTTGGCTGGTGTTGACATGGCAATGTGGCCCGGGGCGGGGTCTGCACCACCACAGGTATAATGTCACTCTGCTTTCCTAGATGGAGGTTTGCATAACAATAAAATAAGAGAAAGCATTGCCACCATAGTTATGAATGGTAAATACATCTTTAACTAGAGAAGAGGCCAATTTACTGCCAAGAGACACTAATGGAGAATGTGGACAGGGATGTTGGTGCTTTAAGAGCTGAAGCTGCAGGCAGCTTTAGCCTTGAGCAATTAATTCCTGACTTTGAGTGAAAAATGAAACAAAGCAGACAAACATGTATGAGACAAGATAAGGAATGACTTATCGGAAGTAAAAGAATGGCTCGTGAACAGGTGAAATTATCCAATCATGTCAGTTGTTTAGGTGCATGTGTGATAAGGGGTAACAAATCAAAAGAATGCCTCGTGCTTGGGACGTGCTGGAGGAAAAAAGGATATATAAGCAGTGCAAAGATCAATAAAGTGCTGATGCCTGATGCCTGAACACATCTCGGTGTTGGTCACTTCATCTGCTGCATAGGGAGGCATGTATTTGTGTATAATTGCAGTCTATCAGTTGGGGCAGATGCTAGCAGTACCTTATTCTTATTCCTCATCACAGTTACGCTTGGAAAACAGATGAGTAGAATGTTTTTTCTAGATATTTTACCGCAGTTAAGTAGAAGATCCCATCACACAATTCATGCACAGACACAGACATACGCAAGTTACTGAAACGAAAGTCTCATGAGGCTTTATTTTTAAATTGAAAAAAATCAGTTAATTCAATGTTTTTTTTTCCTTTAAACAACATCAATAGATAAGTATAATTATTTTAGAATACTGAATCTCTACTCAAACATAAAATATTTTGTATAAGTTGCAGAAGATATTGTGTACTATTTCTTCTTCTCCCAATTGCTCTCATTATTTACTGTGTACATTATACCATTCCCCCT
>NW_010312881.1:0-4054 GCF_000700745.2 Antrostomus carolinensis
AACCAGGGCACCCACCTCGTTCAACAGTGGGACCGCATTTTCCCTGCTCTGCCTTTTGTTATTGATGTACCTAAAAAAGCCTTTGTTGTTGTCTTTAACCTCCTTTGCCAGATTCTGCTCCAAGTGGGCCTTAGCCTTCCTAGTTGCATCCCTGCAGGCCCTGACCACATTCCTGTATTCCTCCCAGATGGTTAGAACTTAATGGATCTAAATATTTTAACTTGATTACAAAAAAAAAAAAAAAAAAAGTTATATGCTGTTGTCATACCATACCAATAAAGACTTTTGCAACTTTCCTCTTTTTACACTGAAAAAGTAGTAAAATAGAATTTCAATTTGCAGAATACAAAAGCCATTGGCTAAAAATGTTCATTAAACTGTCATCATGGTGCTACAGGAAAAAGATAGGGAAAAATGCTAGCCATGATCCAGGATGCATCTTCAGATTTACCCTCCCTGCAATGGAACAATTGCTCAAAGCTATCAAGAACTCCAAAAAAACTCTCAGGTGTCACTTAATCATTACTTCTGTGAGATCTTTTATCCGCTTCAGTCCCTGAAAGAAATGGCAAAATGGAAGAATGCAAAAATCCTAGAAAATAAGTTCACCGATGGATAAGGTGCATACAGCAAGTAGCTGCGTCCCACAAGATCACGTCATTCCAATATCAGAATCTCAATCCAGTCACTACAGTTCCTGCAAGGTGATCCTTTCCTCACCTATACAATTGTAATACAGCCCTCTCCCAAAAAGTAAAGTAATTGAGTTGGGACTAGCTTCTCGGCCTGGACATTAAGAAAACAAAGACTGAACACACAAAAACCCCAAAATATGCTTTTATTCTGATCAGACCGTTACCACTTCTCAGCCAAAAATAAAAAGCTGCCCTGCTGTTGCACAATGAATAAAACCAGTGATAAGTTCTTCTTTGCTTCATTAGAAGAGGCCTCAGAAGGCCAAAGGCTTGTAGCAATTTAGGCTGTACCATTAGCACAAAGAACTGATCATCCCTCAGGCTACTTCAATGTTAACTGCAATCAATACCTGGACTGGGAGCAGCCTGCTGTAGAGAATCTACACGAGTCCAATGTCATCCAGGCTGGAAAAGACTGTGTTTCCCTAAAGCATTTCTTGTGTTCATTCTAAAGACCACTTTCCTCCAGTTTTTAAATGGATTTGCAGATCTGAATATCTCTCGGAATTCCAGATAGCTAGACAGCCAAAAATTCACACCTCTAGTTTAAATAAAAATTGAAGATTGCATTCCCAGTCCCTCTAGTTCTGGCTTGAACATTCTAAGCCATATATTAATGATGTCAAGACTCGATTATCGGGGTGTCTTATATTTAAAAGTGATGCAGATGCCTGGAAACGTTCTGCCTAGCACAGAACACAGCACCTCATGTTTTGCGATCCTGGCTGATGTGAATGCATCGCAAGGGTCGCTTGATGTTTCTGCATACAGTTTCTCATTACAGAACCTCCTCTCACTTACCTCCTAAAAAATTTTACTCGCACCCACTTCTCGTTTAGCAGCAACCATGACCTCCCACACAAAACCACAGAAACTATCAGCCAAAAAGATGACACTGATGAGGGCACCTGGTTATCCTATGCAAATTTACTCAATCCAGCTTCTGGAGAAAGAGTATCTCTTCTCAACCTCCCATTCCTCCCCCTCACTACAAATGCCAGCAGTTTAGACAGCTCTGTAGTTCCAGAGCTTCAGAGTGACAAGTATTGAACAAAATACTGAAATGGTTTGTACAGCAAAGCTCAGTGCAGTCATTGACAATAACAAGTCTTTTTTCGCACTTCTTTCCACAGGCTTCATTATCACAAACTAACAGTTCTACTTTAATCTGCCTTCAGGAGAAGGTTCTACCCACTAATTCCTACTCCTCGTTTCTACTTTTCGGTACTTTCCACAGGCAAGTGGCATCAACAACTCTTTACGAAAATTGGTCATAGAGAGCACACAACATATTCTTAGACATCACACTGCAGAAGACTATCACAATGCCATCTTAAAAATAACACATATGTTTTACATAACATTTTAGTTTTATTTATTAAGCAAATCCTTCAGCATTCAGCTTCCAAATGCAACAAAGTTGGTTTTTTTCATGGAAATAAAGAAAATAATTTCAGTGATACTTCCACAAAGTAAGTTAAGGCTAAATGCTATTAGATTAGTTGAGGCATAGCAAGTGCAACACCTTTGTAACAAAAGGACGTTTATTTGCAAAACATTCTGCTTAAATAGCAGTCAGAGTGCTATCTGCAAGCCCACTCACATGGCAAGAGGTGTGAATTTGCATTTGCTGGCACAGCCTCCCTGCCACGTGGCTCCTTCATTTACACCATGTCACTTGTCTGCTCTATTAACATTATTAAATTAATCAAAGAATGCCACTATAGGTTTGTTTCACTTTTTAGTTAATGCTTCAATATTTTAATCAGCACTAATTTTAAATCCATCAACAAAGAGAACATATCAAAGAGAACCTACAATAACATTCCTGGTTTAACTGATACACGTGTATTGCAACTCTGCTATGATTTTGTGTGACTGAAAATACTACAGCTTCCACCCGATTTCATATACACAGAGACAGAATATTAAAATGCTACCCTATGGTTTTATAAGAAGCAGAGGTTGAATCCTAAGAGGATAAAGATATTCCAGGTTTTGGGATGGCTTATCCTTCTGCTGCAAAACAGCACTGGGTAAAGTCCAGCCCAAATACATATGGGAAAAGCAGTCCGAGTTGCCACGGTTCCAATCAATTATTATGGCGACGTGATGAAACAAATCCAGTGCATAAACAGACATTCCAGCTTTAGTTAATGGACAAGATGATTCATTGTTATAACATGGAAAGGCTAAATGGAAAGACAAAGGCAGGGACACTAAACTAAATACTAAGACTGGAAACTTCCAGATGTGAGTATAAAATGCCCCTGAGCCAGGGTTACTCAAAATATAAAATGCTTCAGAAAGTACCAAAATGAGATAGTTTCGATAGTTCTGTCAGAGTAATCATTTCACCTAGCTTCACATATTTAAACAGCAAGAGACAAATGATCAAGAAACTGATTTTTTTTTTTTCCACGTTTTTTAAAGCACACCTTGTATTTAGCAGCACAGTGATTTGTGATGTCTGTCTGATTAAAATTCTCCAAATCTTCTGGAAAAAAAAAAAAAAAGGTCAGAACAATAAATCTGGTTATGGAATGGAGGGGAAGTCTTTTGTTTCTTAACTGCATTTCTGTGCCAAAATTAGATTTAAATGAATATCATAAAACTGGATTTAGAGTCTGCTTCTAAGATCTAGATGGTAGGTTTGTCATTTTATTGTAAATTCAAATTTAGAATAATCCACAGATTTGTAGCTCTGATTACTTCTAATTGTGCAAGTTGTAATGCCAGGTTTTATCAGTATCTTAAATAACCTGTTCCGTGAACTAAAGGGAAAAAGGCACATACAGCCATGTAACAGGTATCTACTGGTTTTATTGTGCACATTTCTGGCCATGAAGAGATTACTTTTTTTACAGTAACACTATTTTGAACTAATTTGAAAAACAAAACAAACAAAAAACCATGCACAGAATGAAACTTAACTCTGAAATCACACAAGTTCTTTAACAAGTTGTGCCTATTAGTCTGATTAAGATAAGTAAAGAGGTATCAGCTGGTGCTCACATCAAGGAAAAGGCTAAGCAAGTTAAAACACATTTGGTAAACCAATACCTCTTGCTCTCCAAGTTAAAACCCTTTACCCATCCATTTGGAAAACCATGCCTTCACAGCAAGATCTGCATTCTACATGGCAAACACACACTCACTTACTAGTGAGACCCAAAAAGTGGCTGAGACATCAAAGTGTTAGTAGATCTAAGTAAAAATAATATCAATGTTCATATTTTCTGAACATACAGCCTAGAAAAATGTTTCAAGATTTAAAGTCTACCTGCGGATTATTCCAGCACAGAAAAGAGGTTTATTTGATTCAAGAAGATAACTTCTTTCATATTAAGCAAATTTAT
>NW_010312882.1:0-22246 GCF_000700745.2 Antrostomus carolinensis
GGTCTTCCTTGTTTCCCTTTTTAAATTTTAAATATTACTTGGATACTGGTTGTCTGTAGTATCATGTAGCTTCAGAACTAAATTCTGTTTTCTGTACATGCAAACTGCCTCTTATACTGTGGATGAATGAGTGGGTTTTTTGACAAAACTAATTAAAATAAAATAAGAGTGTGGACATGCATGGGGTGGGTCTTATGCTGACAGATACCATGTTTCCCAAGTGGAACTTGCTGTGTGCATTAGTTTGTGTACAACATGCTTTTTATTGCTTTCACAATGAGCCAAGAGTGATAATGCTCTGGGCAAACAGGTACAGAAGAATTAATGTCTATCAATTGGAGACATTTCTACTCATATGATATTAAAGGTGTGAGAATTTTTGTGTGTGATGGTAGATTGGTATCTTCTACTATCATATAGTTCTTTCATTATGAGTGCCTGTGCAATGTCTTTAAAGGTTTATGTGAAGACTGTGTTTTGCTCTAAGTGATTACCTTGTTCCTGAGTGTTCCTCCACATGCTGCAAAATGAAGACATTTAGCCCTTTGCCCTATGAATTGCCAGCAGCCTTTCACTCAGCTTGCGTTTAATTACTGTGCAAGTCTTTTCCTGTGGGTCTCTGGACCTCATTCTGTGCTGGTATTACGCCTTGTGGAAAAATTTGCATAAAGCAAAGTACCAAAAAGTGTCATTTTTTATTTAGTCTACTTCTGTTGAAGTGTAAATATCCACTCAAGATGTAAGGCACAGGGTGTTCACCATTCGTTCCTCACATTGATTCAGAGCCTCAATGACTCTTCAGGCAGATGGATCAACATTTTCCATGAGGGAAACTAAAGGGCAAGAAACAATACAAATGCTTCCTTAAGGTATGTGAGGCAACTGGAGTTTTTCATAAAGTAGTAATTGAAACAAAGCACATATTCAGTATAAGCAAAAATTTCATACAGGAATTTCAGCCCAACCCATTCTCTCTACAGTATTTGTTACTTCCATTTGCTACATCCAAAACAGAAACTGTTTGGGGGTCTTTGGTACAAAACTCGTTTACTCTGTGAAAGGATGTTGTAAAATTAATTAATGTTAGGTCAGCTATTATTAGTTGTCCAGGAGATTAAATAATCTCTTTTAAATTTTGTAAAGGTCAGGTAAAGAAAGGAATTACTGGGAAGGACTTAATTTCTGTCATCGTAGCTCAATTGACTTTCTTTCTCCAGTAGCTACACCGCATCAACTGCTGGCCAAAGGGCCTCTGTTCCCTTCATTACAATTTTCTAAATCTGCTTCTTACCTCCTGAACTCTCTGACATTTTATCTGGAGGACATACCAGTTCAAGGCGAGGGACAGGACTGTAGAGCTTCCTCTCCCTGAAGAAATTAAACCTTTGTGCTGTATTGACATGTCTGTGCTCTTAAAACCATTTTGTACCTAAACTATAGAATCGTAGAATGCTATGGGTTAGCAAGGACCTTAAAGATCATCTAGTTCCAACCTTGCCCCTGCCATCAGCAGGGACCCCTTCCACTAGACCAGGCTGCTCAAAGCCTCATCCGACCTGGCCTTGAACACTTCCAGGGAGGGGGCAACCACACCTTCTCTGGGAAACCTGTTCCAGTGTCTGACCACCCTGACAGGAAAGAATTTCTTCCTAATATCTAATCTAAATCTGCCCTCTTCCAGTTTAAAGCCATTACCCACTGTTCTATCACTTTATGCCTTTCTAAAAAGTTCTTCCCCAGCCTTCCTGAAGGTCCCCTTCAGGTACTGGAAGGCCGCTGTAAGGTTTCCCCAGTGCCTTCTCTTCTCCATGCTGAAGACCCCCAGCTCTCTCAGCCTGTCCTCATAGGAGAGGTGCTCCAGCCCTCGGATCATCCTCATGGCCGTCCTCAGGATTCACTCCAGTAGGTAGGTCCATGTCCTTCTTATGCTGAGAGTCCCAGAACTGGACACACTACTCCAGGTGGGGCCTTACAAGAGCGGAGTAGAGGGGCAGAATCACCTCCCTCGACCTGCTGGCCACGCTTCTCTTCATGCAGCCCAGGATATGGTTGGCCTTCTGGGCTATGAGTGTGCATTGCCAGCTCATGTTGAACTTCTTGTCCACCAGCACCCCCAAGTCCTTCTCCTCAGGGCTGCTCTTGATCCTGCCCAGCCTGTATTTGTACTCAGGATTGCCCTGACCCAGGTACAGGACCCATGTCCAATTCAAACTCCCCCAGCTCCAGTATTTCAGTCCTGAGGGAAGGAGGACAATTTACATCTAATTTTGAGGGGAGTGGGAAGAACAGTACCAAGAGAGATGTCAATTATGAACAGGACAAGCTGTTTTTCACCTGCTTGTTGAGGCATATGCATAGGCAAATCCTTAGCTGCTGTAAATTAGTGTAATTCCACTCACATCTAGAGGACTATCTCCATTTTCATTATCTGGATCTTTATTTTCAGGTACTGAGTGCATTACACAATTTCCGGTGTGAGGTAATTTGCATTCAGGTACACTCCAGCTGCACAGTTCTATAATGTTTATATGCCTGTCATTATAAAATGCTGAGTGAATAATAACAGGGACTAAACAGGAGCATATGAAGAGGAGAAAAGACTCAGGATGAAGTGCATGCCTTGCAGAGATATTCAACGTGTTAAACTACTGTATTATTATTTTCAGTTATTTTTTAGCTAGACATAGACAGCCAGTCAAAGAAATAGTCTCTCCAACAATTGGAAGAAAATAAAATAAAAAAAAAAAGCACAGCTGCTTTTTTCTGCTGCAAGAGCTGAGAGAAAAATGCACTTTGAGGCTAAGCTTGTCACTACAGAGAAAGTAAAAAAAAAAAAAAAAAGGAGTCAAGGACAGTACAGGAAAACCTCAGTGTGTGCAATGAGGTTAACCCTGGAGGAAAAGGATGTTCACTGAAGTCCACGAAACGTCTCCTTGCCAACTAGTCTATGTGTTTTACTCTAAAAAGTGGAACTGATGAGAGAGGAACTGGGAGGCAAAAGTGCAACTGTCAGAAAGACCAAGTGAAAGTAGCCCTTGAGATGAGAATGGGAAAGAAACAAAGGAAAAGAGAAGCAGCACTAGGAAACCTGTTCCATTATGCAGACAGTCGCTTGCAGGCTCCCTCTCTGCCAGGGTCTGAAGGCATGCTGAATTGTGGCCGTCAAAGCAGACTAACCAAAACCTTTCAGAGACATCAGATGATCTATCCTGCTGGCTGCTGGTCTTAGGTGGGATTTTTATGAAGCTGTCATTTGAAAGCCACTGATGATGAGATGTGATGCGTTAACGGCATTCATCAATTAGAGCTCCAAGTGTTTTTAACACGTGGGTTATGAAGTTTACTAGAGAAAACATTTGATTTTCCTTCATTTTCAGTTATTTAAATGAGTCTCAGTTTTGAGGAGACAAGAGAGGGTGCTGTTTCTTGTCTGAAACTGGGGCTTTTACAGTGGGATGCTTCTACTTCAGTCATTTTATTTTTGAAGACATAAGAATTGACCAGAAAAACAGAAACCTTAACCCGAGCAACTCCAAACATGCTTTATGTTGTAGAGCGGAAATAAAGCTTGAAATCCTAACGTCACAATTTCCTCACTTTCTAATAAACCAACCAAAACCCTGAGCTGTTCCAGATGTTCTAAGACTTTGAGAATCAGATTCAAATTCCACAGTATCAAGCCACTTTTAAAAATAAATATGAAATGTGGTACAGATTTAGACAATTTCATCCACTGAATTCTACTCATATCCTGTATAGACAAGTTGTTTTGCTATTCCAATCAGTAATGATTTTTGTAATTGGATATGCTGTGAAATTCAGCTCTTCTTCATAGCTCCATCTATTACCAGTTTCTCTGTTCTCTTTTTGATGCCCAAATTATCTCATATTCATCTAGACTTTGTCAATGCAAAGCTGTTCTTATTACAAGCCTTTGTTGTTTCCTGACTTGATTCAAGTCAAATTCCTTTCTTGTAAATATGTATCATTAGCATACTTGATTAACTTATTAAACATTACAGCACAAGCTCATTATCTGTTTGTCTGATGTGATTTAACTTTCATTTTTAGTGGGTTCATTGCAATGGAAAGGCTGTATGATGCAGAGGGAGTGCAGGGTACTGCATAATGCCCTCTCCCTGTCAAGCAATGGTTCAAATCCAGTCTCCTCAATAGCAGCTTTAATTATCACTGTCTGACAGTTTTGGAGGATTGTTTGGTTGCTTCCTCACAAAACTAGGAGTTGTTTGTGTAAAGACTTTGCTGCAAAAATGGAAGACTCACAGAAAAGGTGCTTTCTTCTAATATTGAATAAGGGACTTTATATTCTAACAAAGAAAACTGTTATTCCCCTTGGCTTTTCTTATATCTTCTCTTTTTACTGCACTGTAGAATTTCTGTTGTGAACTTTTTCCTGCCTTTCCTGTGCTTATCTTCTGCTTATTAACTAAAGCAACTGTAAGTCTGTTTATGCCACAGTCTGACCCTGGGCAAGTCACTGTGTGAGCACACATCATTTTTCCAGCTGCAGCAGTGCCAGCCGAAAAGGTCACACCAGCCCGACCCTGCCTCCTAGCTACCCATCCTTGCCAGAGGCAATCCAGCCTGAGCTGATTTCCAGAATGTACTTGAATCCAGCTGGGCTAGTAGAGATTTACTCACCGCTCTCTTAAGCAAGACCCACTTGTTTAGGCTGAAATGGGTTGGGGAGATTTGCCATGAGCAGCTGAGGTAGCCTGGAGGAGCAGTAGCTTCTGCTGGGAGAGTGGTGATTAGCCCTGGGCACTGGGTGAGCTGCAGTAGCTCCTTCTGTCAGCTTAGGTGTAGGTAAAAGATGACAAATGTCTGTGCTCTTTTAGTCAGCATACTTTGTCAACATGGGGTTGATACTGTTGCCTGCATTTCATGCAAGGTAGAGTTCATTGATGTGTGCAAACTACTCCAGGAATAAGGGTGGAAAGCACAAAGAAAACTCAAAGCATCATTGTGAACATGTATGTCAGGTCCTAACAAAGAAGTGATGGTGGGCTACTATATTTTAGCCATGAAACTAAGTAAATGGTTTATGTCCATGCTAACTATTCCTGGCAGATAAGAATTGCATCTCCCATTGTCCCTGGAGGAAAGGTCTTATGTGGCTGCATGCAGAGTGCTTGCCAGGGTATAGGTCACAGCAACCCCTTCCACTGCCACCCCCAGACTAGAGAGGCAATGATAGGTCATTTTTGCCTTCTAGGCTCACCTATTTTCTTGTCCATGTGAGCTCAGTTGGGCTTGCTAATATATTAGGGACAAGAGGAATGGGCACCCATGTGTGCCTGGGTACTGCACAAGATACAGATTACCAGTGTCCTGTAAAAATAAAAATCCCTGAGAAACAAGAGATTTCTCCTCCTCCCCACCATGCTTCTCTATGTGGATGGACAGGCCGGGTTAGAATGTGATTCTTCGTGATCAGCACATCTTTCTGTTGGTGCCTCAGTGAAGCAGCCCCAGGGCTCCTGAATGCACTTGGCAACCTGACCGCCCTACCAACAGACAACATCAGTGCACCATTCCCGGCATACCAGTTGTTCCCCTCCTGCATTTGAAAAACTGTTGTGTGGCAATGCAGGAGTGTCTTCCAAACAGAGTCAAGTAGGCTTATTAGGTCAGGTTTCTGTTGTGGGAATTCGCAATTAAGTCAAAAGTGCAATTTCTCTGTCTGTGGATTGAGAAAAGCAGTGATATTCCTGGGAATAAAGTCGCTCACTGTGATATTCTCAGGAAGACAGTAGAAAAGGTATGTCTGTGTTAGGAGGGCTGGGACACGATGTCTATATTAATTAAGAACTGAAATTGATACTCTCTAGTAGAGAACCCTGTTTCAAGATTTACTCATCTCCAGTAGATTCTTCATGCTCCATAAAGAATCCAAGAATTACTTTTGTAAAGAACTATTCAGACATTGCTTCAGCAAAAAATGAGGCAACACGGTACAAGGTGACACTGTCCCTTTGCTGTCTCATAGATAAAATACCTCTCATGCTCCAGGAAGAAAAATTCTCTCCTTTGGAAGAATTAGTGAGGAAACATATATGGTCTGTATTGTGTGAGAAATCAGTCTCAATGATTGCCACTGTCTCTGCTAGCTTTAAACTTGTCAGTCCCTGCAGCTGATAGTTTGGGGTTTTGCACAAGTACTAAACCAGTCTTTAAAAAAGTGTCGAGCAGTTGTATATGATATGCACCACAGTGCAGCCTGACTCCGTGAGTGGCAGATTTTCAATTTGCAATGTGTCCTTTCCAAAGAATCACACTTTCTTTTTGAACAAACAGAGAAAAAAAGTATTCTTGTGTTCATCAAACTGTTGGAGCTACATGACAACAAACAAGAAGTCCAGAAACCATGAAAAAGAGGGCATCATAATCCAAAACACTGCATAATTAATCAATTTCACAAAAACACAATCTTAAAAGCCTTGAAGTGTTTATAAGCTACCAGTGACCTATTAATAAAACACAATCAAAATGGAAATTGACTCTTTAAAATATGAAGGTAGGTAAAATGACATTTTCCACAGGATAAAATTAATCTAAGGGCATACATCTCTTGATCTCCTGTTCCTTTAGAAAGAATTACTGAATAAATCTAACTTTTGGTTTAAGATGAAGGTATGCACAGGAGCCATATAATCTAAAAATAAAACTGTTCCAGTGGTTTAGCAGATTGACTAAACAGCATCATTTCTGAAGACAGGAACTATCAGGAAATTCAAGAATTTCTCAGTGTTTCATTATATTTTACATTGCCTATGACAATATTTTTTAAAAAATAAAACCTAATCAGTTTACAATATACACTCAAGATTTCACATGCCAAAAATACCATCTATTAGAGGAACATTAAGGCGATAAAATAATCCCACAGAAGCAAGAAAAACTGTAGTTGGAGATTAAACCTCTATGGTTTAATATAAAGGGCACCACAGGAAGACATTACTGTGGAATCTAATTTTGGAACGTAATGACAATGATTATTCTCCAACAGCTAATAAGAATAATCGGCATTTATACTAGTGTCTTGCCTCCTGTATGATCTGGATGCATTTGGTACTGCAGAAGTTAAGCTACCTTTTGGGTGAAGGAGGAAAATCGGAGGGAAAGCAGGTCTGTAGCACACTGTAAGAGAGCACTGGCAGGAGCGTTTCTCACAGCCTCCCTCCAGCTGCCATGAAAAGGTCAGGGATGTTTACGTGGTTGGGTTCTGAGCTTGGGGAGCTAAGCTAAAGTGGAACTGAGTGCTTTAGAAAAGCTCAGGCTAATGCCTACCCAAAGTGAAAGGAGCTGGGAGTACAGAGTCTTTATAGTCTATTAATTCCATTTGTGCTTGGGAAAATTTTTTCATTTTGTTTTTAGTTATTATTTCAGTTTTTATTATGTTAAGTAAATACTGAAAATAAATCATATTATTGGTTTGATAGTAATATAATAATAAAACTGATGTAAATTTAGATAAAATTGTATAATAATGACGTAAAAACTCTTATTAAGCTTCAGAGAAAGAAGCATGTCTGTACACGTTGAGCTAGTCCAAAGATTCAGGTTCTAAATAATTTTTAATACTATTTCCTTCTCAAAATTACAGAAGCTGTTACGTATTGATCGTAGACTGAGTCAAAAACTCAGTTCTCAAAACAGACACAGTAGATTAGGGAGTGATACTGGTCATCATTAAACCACCGTGCCTAAATTTTCAGGCTGTAGTTCCCCATACACCTGAAATTGCCATCAGCCAGCAGTGCTGTTAGAAGTTACCCTGTGCTCTTCACGGCTCCCATGCTCTGCTCACTCCACAGTTGTGCTGGCATCATCTTTTGCTTGTGGATGATGCTGAAAGTGTTTATGTGGCCGGAGAGGAATAAAATTGGGATCACAAGGAGGTTAAAATTAATCAGTTTCTCTTGGTCTCTCTTTTCTGCCTCACTCTGGGTCACTTGTCCCCAGGATCAGTTCTGCACTCCATATCACTGTGTGCCTCCACTAGCCTTGATGTTCTTTCCACAGCAAGGAAAGAGCTGCTCAGCCACCAGCTGCTGGATTTGGAGCAGGATTGTTTCTTTTGGCAATGGTGTTTGAAGCATCTGTGACACTGTAGCTGCCACCACATGGCATTTGCTCTTCCCTGGGGAGCTGAGCTGACTGCAGGTGGCACAGTCACAGTAGTGACCTAGTTAGCCAGGATCTTGACCCAGATACCAGATCAGTTTTCTGTCTGTAGGGAGCCTAGTTTCAATATAAAGTAGGTAAAAATGGAAATGGGGTTGCTTATCTCAATGTAACACTTCTCACAGCTCATGGGCCACAGTTTGGCTCAGAAAGCAGTTTCTCTTTGGGCGCTGTCTACACAGTCGTAGAATCATAGAATGGTTTGGGTTGGAAGGGACCTCTAAAGGTCATCTAGACCAACTTCTCCTGCAGTGCGCAGGGTCATCTTCAAATAGATTGGGTTGCTCAGATCTCCATCCAGCTTGACCTTGAATGTTTCCAGCGATGGGCCTTCTACCACCTCTTTGGGTAACCTGTTCCAGCGTTTTACTGCCCACATCATAAAAAATTTCTTCCTTGTATCTAGTCTAATTTTACCCTCTTTTAGTTTGAAACCTTTACCCCTTGTCCTATTGCTACAGGCCCTGCTAGAAAGATTGTCTCCATCTTTCTCATAGGCCCCCTTTAATATTGATAGGCTGCAATAAGGTCTCCCTGGAACCTTCTCTTCTCCAGGCAGAACAACCCCAGTCATATGTAGATGGTCACAAAACACTTTCTCCTGTCCCCCGCACTAATGGGATATGAGCCAGCTGTGGCCCTGCTAAGGTTAATTGCACGGTTGTGCTCAAGCCAGTAAGTTGCACTAACAAGTGCTTTGCAGTGTGTGCTAATGCAGCTCAACGCTGCATCAAAGAGGGACACAAGTGGGGTTAGACTGTAAATAATTACATCTATCTGGTCAACAGGTGCTCAGAGTAGTAAGGCAGGTTATGAATCAACTGGTTTGATAGTCACTGGCATAAGCAAACTCTCCCAGTAGCTGCTGACTCAATGCAGAGCTCTAAGCTGTCTAATGCCATGGGAATAAGGTTGAGTTATGGCATTTGCGAGCATTAATCTTGGGTTCAGATGAGTTGTGTAAGACAAGTGAGGGTCTGGAAACTTCCCGCTTACTCTTTATCTTTCTCTGCAATAAAATGGCTGAATGTTTTTTTGGAATTAAAAAACCCCCAAACCAAACAAAAAAAAATCACTGCTGTGCTAAGATCTGTATTCCAAATTGTAGTATAGAGTATATTTTTATGGCAAAGTTTAAAGTAGAAATGTGAGTAGAATCTTAATTAAAGGACTGCTATAGGACTCACATTATCGGTTGCCAATAACTATCATACTGTATATGGTTAAATACCAGTTTCTAGGCCTGCGTTTACCAACATCCCTAACATTTAATATTTCTTTTTTATAAGTACAACAAAACTTGTACTTTAATTTGATGCATAAACTGCATGTAACCTTATTAAGATGTTTATTATGATTATCTGATTTAGTTTCTTTAATTCTTCAAATAAGGTCTGTGGAGAGGAAGGAGATGATCCCATAGTATTTTACATACACACAGTAATATCAACAAAGTATCACAATTCTGAGAGCACACTGCAGCAGAAATGATTTAAAAGTGTTGTGCCTTTTATTATCTGCACGTGAAATCAGAACCATGTGTGTGGTTACAAAATTGCCCCAAAATGGGCTTATGACATGAAAAAAATTGGGGAGAATTCAAAAGCGTGTTGTTACTGAGTTTTATTCTACTGTGCTGCCACATGTGTAAGAGGATGTAGTTGGGCGAACAGAACACAGTCTGTAATGGGAATATATTGGTTAATGAAGGCTCGTAGCACATGGGGCCAGCCTCATCACAGGCCTAATTGGACACAACAGCACTGATCTCAGTGGTGTTGTACCCACATATGCTGGCAGCAAATCTGGCCCCATGCCTGTAGGCAATAAGCAGTAATGTTAGAACAAATATGAAAAAGAACAACTCTACTAATGATTTTGAACTGAGATCACTGGTGACACAGTTCAATTACAGCATTAGCTCCTGGTGTCAGATAGGGGTTAAAATGGAATGTAATGACTCTTTAGCAGATAGATTTGGAGCAATTAGAAGTCTGAAAATGTCTCTCAGTGTAACTAAAAATATAATTGCTTTTGAATAGCTAGGATATAGAATCCTTTTTCTTCTTTTTTTCTTTCTTTTTCTGCACTGAAGACTCTGACTTTTACTCCTATTACTCATCTACATGGACTTAATTGACTGCGGTTCTAAACCCCAACCCTCTAGTGAGTACTGATGAGGTTTTAAATTACTCTGAATTGCAAGCACTTTAAAATACAGGCAAGGAAGTGTGCTAAGGCAATACAGCATATGGAGTGAAGTGGTGAGTTTAGATTACCTTGGTTTCACATCTCTGCATGGAACTCCTCTAAGGCCACCTTGGAAAGGGCAGCGTTGCCCACTGTTAATCACTCTGTTGTTCCTACACTCTGTTGTCTGCTGCAGTTTCTAACTGGTCACCAGAAGCACGTAGACCTTGTGTTCATTAACCCTGGATGCAGCAGTATGATGACTGAGGCTGAAATATTTTCACTGGAGGACAACTTTGCTATCCCTTCTACACTTTAGCTGAAAACATGTAGATCAGGAAGGAACTGGTGGGATTGGGAGAGGACCAGTTTCATGGAGGAATCTGATACTTCCCCGCAGGGGTTTCCCTGTTTTCCTAGCTATGTTCCACATCACAGGTCCAGACCAACATAGCATACACTACAACAATCCTTTGGTGAATAGCCTTCCATTTCCATTACCTTAATTCTGGAGCTTCTGGGAGCGACTGGGTTTCTGGGATATTTTGATCACAATAGCTCCAGCTTTTGACGATTGTAGCACCTGCAGCAGGAGTTCCTGAATGCTGAATAGAGACATTTACACCACACTGAAATGAACAGGAGTGCTAACGGGATACAAAGTAGCCATACTGTGTAGATGGCCCATGTGATACCTGTATTTCAGGCAGCTTTTCAGCCCGGTGCCACTGTTCTGTAGTGCTCCCCTGCCTCAAAGGGAGGAGAAGCTCCTCTAAGTTCTGTACTAAAGATACTCTGAACAGCAGCGTTTCCATATGACAAGGAGCTGGAGAGCCAGATCTTGCACTTCCCTCCTTCCACACCTCAGATGTGTCAGACTTCAGGAGGAATGCAAAGCCAGAAAGCAATGTCATTCAGCTGTCAGTGTGTGATCATAACCCACTGATGCAAAATAGACCCAGAACTACTCTTATCAGGGTTGGAGTCAGGCAAAAAAACAAGGATCTAAGTAAATTCGACTCATGCACCTCAAATGAGCTAGAGGGGTTCCTCCTGCAGGGGTTGGTGAGATGCTGCTGCCCTTCCATGCCCTCCAAAGAGTCTGAAAGGCACACTGCAAAGCCACTGGGGCAGAAACTCATCAGAGGGCAGCAACAGAGGAGTACAGAAATTGTCATGCTGCCAAGCATCCTCTCTTCTTCCAGTTTTGTAACTCATTTTCATTGTGGTGAGCAAACTTCACTGACAGACGTGACGACAGAGGAATACTGATAGCTCTCCAATAAACAGCTACCTCCCAGGTGTCAGACGCATGAGATAAAATGCATATTAGACTGGCTAAGCCATCTCTGCCTGAAATCCGATAGTGCTGGCAGGCACCAGCTCTGTTCCAGCTAAAAATCAGGACAAGGTGCCGATTTCGGTATCCCCATTATTTTATCTCTAACATAGGGAATTGTAGAGACCAAGAAACCTTTTGAGCTAAACCTTAAACACTGAGACTCTAGCAGTTCTTCATAACATTGACCCAAAATGGGAGCACAGGCTCAATGTTGGCAGGAAAAGCGAAATCAAATATACATAAATTTCTATCATTTTTATGGCACTACCAGATGTTCTGCCTCATCTTCTACAGTGCTAATGCGGGTAATGAGGCTGCCTGAAAACATCAGGTCACTTGACCTTGAGTGGAATTTTCCTCATTCCTATGAACAGCAAGGTTGCATTTGTTAGCTATAGAGGCAATAAATGTTTATGCCCAATTTAAACAATTGCAGACAATACCTATTATGTTTGGAGTAGTGGTTTTTAACAGCAAAGATGAATTGAAAAAAGAAAGTATAACTGCCATTTTATTAAGACATAATTCCATGGAGGTTTAATTGGAAGGAGACAGATGAAGGAGAATAGTGCTCAGCCTTCTTCCAGAATTTCTCCCACATAGCATTCCCAGCAGAGCAGTAAGTGCCAACATATTCCACCAAAGAAACAAAAAGAAAAAAGATTTTATCACAAGCACAATCATCACTGGATCTTCAGTGATCTACAGGTAAGGTATTATTACTGACACTTGCTGCTTCTGAAGGTTGATTAATAGTACTAGGGATATCAGCAGAGTCTCAGTATCTAGCAGTACCTCAGCAGAGTCCAGTTTGTTTGTTTAAGAAGTGATCAACATTGGATGCTTGTTAGTGATTCCCAATAACTCATTTTTTTTTTCTCCTGACCACATTTTTAATTTTCACCTATTCAACCATTACACCAATTTTCAGGTGATATTCTAGCACTCCAGAGTTGCAGGAGACAACACAGTCGATTGCTGCAAAAATCTAATAACTAGAAGTTCCTGGATTCAAATTGTGATTAGCCATTAACCTATCATGTCACCTCAGACATGTCTCTTAATTCTCTTGTCCCTCAGTTTAGATATCTAATTTGTTTTCAAACAATTACAACACATAGCCAAAAGATTAAGATCCTCCTGTGAACCAGCTATCCTGAGAACACGGAATTAGAAAACAATGACAAAGGGAGCACAAAAGGAAACTGAAGAAGGTAATGGGTGCTAAAATAGTTACCAAAAAAGGAAATAAAAAGGTTCATCTCCATTCATGTGAATGTCTTATTACACTGTTTGCTATTTAGTATTAAACAAAGCTTTTTCTAAACAATCTCATCAGCATCTGCTTCTTAAGGATTTATTTTTTTCTTCCAAATTTGTTGACTAATAAATATGGCATCCAGATTCCTTTTAGAATTAATGTAATCTTATGGTTAGAGTAGATGATAACAAGTAGCTTTCCATGTCTGGAAAAGTCTCATAGCTCACGCAAAGCTGCATAGGCAACTTTAACTCCCATCAGTGATTTCCCCCCCCGCCCCCACATGTAAAGTAAATCTGTATAATAATTAAAAATGTGGAAGACAGTGTTTTGCAAATGTTGTGAGCCCAGTTCTGGAACCCTTTTACACCATTCTAGACACAAAAAAGAGATTTCTGACACCAGAAATTTCAAACACAAATAGATGCAAGTCCTGCTTGCTCTAAAGTAAACAGAGACCTCTAAGCATGGAGTTGCAGGTGCTCACAAATTCAGTTGCTCTGCTCATTTTGGATCAAAAGCAGGGCAGGAGGTGACCCACAGACATCCCAGCTGGCCAGAGAAGAGTCACTTTGATCTTGGATGCACTCTAATGCCACACCCCAGCAGAGTCATGGTTGCTCCAGCTTCACAACATCCAGAGCTAATGGATCATGATCAGTATGGATTACACAATGTTAACGGTAATGCTTGGATCATTTCCTTAGACATCTTTGTGTCAGGGTCTGTTTTGCATTGTGTGGGCTTGGTCCTGTCTGTGCCATCTCTACTTCATTCCCTGCGCTTTATTGTTGTGGCAGACCAGTAGCCACAGAATTGTATTTGTACAGACTTGTATGCCTGTTGACAGAAGTAAATTCATCTCCAAAGGAAAAAAAGAACAATCTCACAATCAAAATATTTTGTATCTGTTTTGATTGCATATTCTCCCTTAGTTACTACTCTTCTCTTGCTCCCTCTGGCTAAGATCCCTGAAGTAGGTTTGCTTCAGGTCTCACATGCCTTTGCATGAGCTACAAGCCATATGATGGGTCAGTGCTTTACCCTTCCACCTTTCTGTCCGGTTCATAGCACTGATACTCTTCTACCATCATGGCTGGAGTCTTGTTAATGCCCTCCAGCACTCCTAGCTGAAGCACTGCTCAATCGCTGATTACTGTGCTGCATTTGTTTCCTGTCCCTCCCTCAGCAGAAATGAATTCCCAAACTTGCATTTTCTTTCCTTAATGCATATTTTTTTTTTCCAGAACTACTTCTTACTATGTGTCTGGAGAGAGGTTGCCTGTGACAGTCTAAGGACACAGCCAAGGCAAGATTTGTGAGCACTGGCATTTAATAACCCCGCTGGTATATTCTAACAAAGAAGCTCTTGGGCACACAAGTCCTTTTTTAATGCCAACTCATACATGATGCTTTCTCTTCATAGGCCTCAAAGTGCTTGAAAAATGAAAGCATTGTCATTTTGCAGATGAGGAAAAGAGGTGTGGAACAGAAGCCTAGCACAAGAAGGGCATGATCTCATGGCTTTTAAGAAGCACTGAAATGTAAATAATGAAGAGAAAGGCAGAAGACTACATACCTAACCCCTTTACCTCAGCATTATGCACTAGGATCTCCCTTGCCTGACACTGCCAACACAGCGTTATCTTCCATGAACTGGGTGGTAATTCAAGATACAACTTTTTAATTATTAATAAAAGGTGCCTGGAGACATCATGCCCTATCAGAGAAACCTCTTACAGTGAAACTTTGCAGATGGGGCAAAATGTCAGCTTAAAAGATATGATTAATATTTATGAAGCTTGATAAACTAGTTTAGATCCTGGCCCTCACTGGGTTTCTGTGGACATGGTTCCCTGCTTGCATCCCTTCCCTCCCTCCTCTTCCTCCTCCTTCCCCCACCTCAGTAGTAATCATGTGGCTGCTGCTGCTGCTGTAGCTCTCAGGCTCGAAGGTGAAGTTTTGAAGCTAGAAGGGGGCTGAATGCTGCTGAGCCTTAAACTGGAGCTCCTGACCACCCCTGCTTTTCTGCACCTCTTTGCAAGGAAGAAGAGAGAGTGATCTGCTGGCATCTATTTAAGTGCAAAACAGGATATATGAAAGCACAGAGCTCAGACGGTCAATCTTGGATTAGGATAGTGGTTTTAAGTTTTGACAGGGTTTTAGGTGATGCACAAGGAGAACAATAAGAAAGTCAGGATAGGGAAGCTCCTGAAAAAGATTAAGTGATCCTGTGAAATGGTTCTGCAAGATATAACAGACCAGGGAGCATCATTTTTATATGTTCTAAAATTTAAAGGAACGGGAACCTAACTCGTCTATCATGATTTTGTTCAAGAAAAGTTCCCCCTTTTTTTTTTCCAGTTGTGCTAAGTTGCCTTATTTTACCTCTCAGTGACAGTATCAGCCTAGGGCCTATCAATACATCACTGTGGGACGATTAACTCATGACACACTATAAATGAAATATATACAAATTGGATTACAGCCCCAAAGCGCTCAGTAATTCATGTTTCCACTGCGTAATAACAAGTGTGGTTGCATAGGAAAAGAGACAATGAATTTAGCGTAAAGCCTTGCTTTTCCAGTTTAATGTGATGAGAGTGGACAAAAAAGCGGTGTTTTGCCTGTGCAGCAGCACCAACCTTAAACCTCCCATCCTTGGGTGAATGCAAGGCTGTCAGCATTAGAGGGCAGCACAGTAACACTTTCCCACCTTCAAGGAAAAGAATTTTAGGATGCCATCACTTCCAAGTGGTCCAGTTCAGACAGTTCTGTCAGACCTCCAGGAGTTTCATATATCTCCCATTAAGAAATTTCTTTTCTTACAGGGCTGGGGAACAGAGGATGGGGACAGTGTTGGTCACAGGAACAGGCAAAAGAACAGTAACTCACATTGTGGTTGCTGATAAAGTTCCTGACATTACACTCTCTCCATTGGCAAAGGCTCATTTGTCCATTTGTGGCTTGCTTTCTTTGCTCTCACTTTATAAAACTTTTAATACTGTTTTCTGGGAGACGGCAGAATTAATTCAGTGCAATGATTAACATACCAGTTGAGTTGTGATTGAAGCATATTGTATCTTCCAGACACTCAAAAAAAGTCTGTCTTTGGAAAGGGCAAGTTTAAACATGAAAAGAACTAATGATCTGTAATAATGACAAATCACCCTGTGTGTTATCTAATTTACTAGCACCAGGCACCTTGGCAATTTTTGTGCTCTGAGTAGGAGACTGGATCTTGGTAAATAATCCATAATTACACTACTGTCGGGTGAAGATTGATTCAAGAAGGCCATCTTTATCCTGCAGGATCTGAAGGATTTATTCTTTTCCTTTCTTCTTATGTGAGTAAGTCACTTTAGTTGTGACAAGATAAGTACGTATGGTATGGGAATATACATGAAAATATTATAGAACTCCTTCATTGTCCAGACAAGCCAGAAGACTGATCCAATTATAACAGGATGAGACAGCCCCAGCTCCCAACTAGGTGTCACCACGAGCCCAGCTGGAGATCCAGACAAGCAAGTGACCTCTAGACTGTCATTCTGCAGGCCAGTGGGCTGGAAACAAGGTTAATGAGGAGATGATCCAGCTCCATCTCCGAGCAGCCAGAGTTCCCATCTCTGCCTCATGCCTGCCCCATCCTCCCTACAGCACGTTAGCCAGCTCACAGTGGACCAGCACTGATCAGAGGCATCTCACAACTTGCTGTACCAGGCTGTGAGTGTCCTGAGGCAATGTAGCTAAGGCAGGTTTAGGAGGCATGAACAACACATAAAAAAGGCATGCCCAGAACCAAAGGGAAGCAAGAAAACTCTTTCACAACTAATTAGAATGGTGTGGTGTCCTAACTCCATCTTTCAGGCAGGTGAGAAGCTTTTTCTCTGTGATAAGAAAGAGAAAGCCTGGGAAGAGATGCCTGGGGCCTGCAACAGACATTCAAAAGACAGGAAGGAAAAAAGAAGAAGAGCAAAAAACTCTGCTTGCATACTTTCAGCAAACCAGCTGAGTGAAGGCTTGTATCATTGAATTAGCTTTTAAAACAACCAAAACTTCCATAGTCGAGGCCAATGTTTTCATTCTTGTACACTCGGTTTGACATCCTTTACCCACTCATTCAAACGCTACCCGCTATCACTGAACTGTGCTGCAGGGTACTTGACAAAACAGTGAAAATTCAAAACCGTACATACATAAAACTTGGCATGATATGCCTTTCTGCCTATGTAGATCAACAGCTTTGTCTTTATGGTTAATTTCTTCAAAACAACTTTCCTTTCCATTAGACAGTAATTTAACATTGTCCAGGGAAAACTCTCTTATGTCATGTGTTTAATTGTATCACAGATGACTGGGATCTGGGTGAGGAAACAGACACTTATGTGAGTAAACTGATTATGAATAGTCTTCTAAAACTTCTTTTGGAGAAAAAGCTCTGGCTCCTGTTTGCACCACATATGTGCTTTTTATTTATGTGGAGACCAGGTTATCTGGAGGGAAAGAAGTTATCACCTTATATGGAACTGGGATATAACCAAATATATGCGTGGATTATATATATATGTGTGTGTGTATATTTTATATATATATGTATATGACTGAACTTCCTTTATTCATTTGACCGTCTTGCATCTACAGACCAGTGGTTCACAGGGAATATCAGCACTATCTGTTGCACAGGGCTTTCTTCAACAGGCTCCACCTCTCCATGCCTTTGGAAATACTAATAGAAAACTAAGTAAAACCTAAGCAAGGATGCCAATTACTATGAGTTGCTGCTGCAGTTATAGTGACAGTGCAGGATAGGAGTGCAAGGAGACCTAAGATGGCCCTAAACTAACCAGCTCAGCTACCAGCAGCTGTGTAGCTGCCTGAATATTTAACCATCCCCTTAGTTTGCTTTTTACTTTGAGCTACTGCAAGTTCAGAGGTTCAAGGTATTTTGGGTATAGATACAAGCTGCAGTCACAGCAATAGAGGCAGATATACTCTTCAGGGGAGAAAAATTGAGAAGAAATAAATTTGAAGAGACGGGAAAAGGAGAAAGAAAGAAAAAGAAAAAAGTGGCAGCTGGGGCCAAAAGAAGAAATTGCTGTCCTAATGGGCTGTAACAAGCTCCTTCACTCTTGGTAAAAAATACAGTAGTATTATATCTTATCTGATATTTCCACTTCCCCTTCCCTGTTTCAATCACTGTCCCATTCATTTTGGTTCTCTATGGAGCCCTGCAGTCTCCTACAATAATTTCAAGAGCAAGTAGTGGAACAACGTAGGCTGTGAGGGAGCTAGGTTCCCTTGAGAGTCCAGAAAACCACCTTCACTGGCTGCCCTGTGATGAGAGCAAGTAACTGGTGTGACAAGAAAAAGCTCAGGGCCACAAAGTGTCTTACTCCCAGTTTCAGCCCATGAGGATTATCCTCAAAACCCTTGAAAGTCATCTAAATATTTGCTAAATCCAAACCAAGGCTGTTAATCAACACAGATTCCTAAGACTGGCCTTTGTCACAGGCCACTTTTCAGACAGCTTACAGCCCAATGCATCAAGCTACAAAAATCAAAGCAGGAGCTTCAACTATTACCTGGCAGGACTGTGAACCCTCTTCCAGCTTTTCTTGCTCAATTAGACTGCTGAACACTGCCCATTTCCAGCACATAGCAGTGGGACTATAGCAATTTCATTTACTTTCCTTTTCATTTAGGTCTACAAAAAGCTTCAAAGTACAAAATAGAACAGCAGTGCAAAGAAGTGAGCCCCAGCAAATGGCCTGTCAGCTATTAAAAATCTACTGCTTCTTTTTAGAAGGTGAAAACCCAGCTGCCTGCCTGTCTGCACTGTTCAGCCAGGTGGGCTTGGCTGGGCAAATGCAAGGTAATTTTTGACATGTGATCTGCCTGTGGATCCTTTCTGAGGCACTGGAAGGGGTGAAGGAATGTCAGACATATCATCTTTTATATGGGACAGATAACTAAATTACAAGAACCCAAGTACATACAAGGACTTTTGCTCCTAAGACTAGAAAAACGTCCTTCCTAAGGTCTGTCCTATTCTGCATTTGAAAAATTTTAGTCAATTTTGTTTCCTTGTGTAAAGTTCTCCATTGCTGTACCCAAGATTAATATCATAACCTTATTCTTTTTGCAGCTCTCTGCTGGTGTGTTTCTGTAATTGGAAAGCACTCTGGGCCTGTACCCTGACCTGGAATTTGCAAACTCAAATGCAGCTTCAGGGATGAAACTTGCTCTACACTCTCCCAGAGCTTCTGTTGTACTGAAAACTCCACTTCAGCAGCTATCTCCCTCCTAAATCTGGTCATGAGCTAAAAGTGTGGGAGTTTTGTGCCCAGCTTCCCTGATGTACCCACTTTCACATTTGCCAGCAGTGTTGTGTTCTGTGCAAAACACAGGGACTCTGGAAAACCTTTCTAAAAAGCGTTGAGCTTTTGAATGCTGCTTCAGTTTTGCACAGTTGCATAGTTGTGATAGCATCCACTTAGGAGCTGAGATGCCCAAGTGTAGTGCATTTTTGAAGAGTTAGTAATTTCAGATGCCTGCCTCTTGCAAGAGCACCTCAACAGACTGTTTTGGGGGTAATATTCTGCCTCTCCTCTTGAAGAAAGAAATAAGATTTCTTGGGCAAGTGTGACTCTTTACCCAGAGAACAAGGCACATGACTGGGAAAGGAGTTTCTTGGTTGGAAGAACACAGTAGATATGCCTTAGGCAATTATTTAATAGTACAAATAACACTGACAGTCTGCTTTTCTTCTCAGCATGGTCACAAATAAATGTAACACAGTAATTTTCTTGCTATTTCCTTAATTCCTAACTTTAACCTGGCTTGGGGAGTGCTTGGATAGAAGAGCTCCTTGCTCTGGTTTTTGGTTCTCTGATTGGCATGGACCAGTCTACGCAGGTGGAAGAAGCAGCAGAAGACACTTTTCTCCTTGTGCATTGTTTTGATCTTCATGATTTGCCTAAGGGCAAGTTAATACATCAGTCTTTAGGCTTTGCAGGTGGAGTTGCTTGGAGGAATGTATGGATGCATGATTTGATGTGGCTTTCCTCTGTAACCTCAATAGCTTTGTAGGTGCATCTTGCCATCTGTATGGAGTACTCTATAAGTCCGGGAACAATTTTTGGATGAGTTCCTTCTTTATGTGAGATGTATCCAAAGTGGGTGCTATTGTTTGTGTGGGTTTTCAAACTGATAACATTTGTCCTTGTGTATGTTGTAATACACTTTTTTTTTTTCCCCTTGAGTATCATCCAAATGTAGAGGTGTTAAAAACAGCAGGTATAGTTGCCCCACTGTAGCTACTGAGTAGAACAGCATCCCTCCACTGTTTTGTGGTATAATCATACACAGTTTTAATGTATGAAGTGTTTCATGGCTTGTAAAGATGCACGAGTTGTGTATTTTGGTGACGAGATTCTGCTATACTGAGGACTCACAAACCTTTCTTACTCCAGTGGAGCTACATGTTCTGCCTAAAGCTTTTATATACTACAGACAGGGGGAAAGGACTAACACCTTTTCTTCTCTTAAGCAAAACCCATACACCCCTCTCATAATTATGGAGGCAAAATCAACTTTTAAAGACATATCACAATGAACTCTGCTGCAGAACAACACTATAAAGTTTTGGGTAAAAGATATGCACCATTTATGCAGCTTCAGTTTTAAGGTGAAGCTTCTCTCTGGAGTATTTGATTTATTTTTTCCTTGAGAACATGTCTGAAAATATCCTCAGCATAGTATAATCTGTCTTGTTCTAAAGGCAAAGAGAGCTTATCAGAAGTATATTTTATGAGCTCCAAGTATAAAAGCTACCTCAGATAGGGACAATATGACAGCTGGCAGACAAGCAGCAGACTCTGTCAGAGGTGAAGAAAGCTGCTCAACTGTTCTTTAAATTGCCTAGTAGGACTTTTAACAAGCAGGGCCTCCAATCGCCATGACAATATGTTTGGTGCACATAGCTCTGCCATCACCCATCATTGTTTGAATGTTACATTACCGTGATTACTCCTATTTTGGATGAACATACAGTCCTCTTCTAATAACACTCTTGCAGAATATCATGTTTAATTCCTGGATGTCATGGTTGTGCGTGATGCAGTTGGGCATCGCTCTGCAGAAAGACGACTGCTGTGCGTGTGAAGTATTTGAGTGATTGGAGCGGCAGGGCATAGTTGTGCAGGCTGCAGGAGTGGGGAAAGGTGTGAAGGCAGCATGAGCTGAGGGAGTCACTGTTCAGGAAGAGTGAAGCAAATCCGTTGGAGCAAGACATTTAGAGGACAGAGAGGAGAAACTGGGAGTGACTGATGAGAAAAGACCACACCAGGAAAGAGAGTGAGTCCCTCTGGCAAAAGACCCTTAGAAACATGACCTCTCATGAAAGAAGTACAGTGACATTGGAGATAATGGAATGAGAAAGCAAAGGAGGAATTTCCTTTAATGAATCTTAATTCTTAAATATACTTAAATATTTCTATTCCAATCAGTTCTCTACTCATCACTCTTAAAGCAAACTCTTGACCTTGTAACTGCACAGTCAAGACCTGTGGACTATTATGATTAAATTATTTTATTCCCTGGACAGTTGTGTCTTTCATGGGAGGGAAGAAACAAGAGTAAGTGCTTTTGCAGTACAGCAAAGCACAGTCTTACAGGTATTTTCTTTCTGTCTTCATTTTCTCTGTATTAGTTCTTTTTGCCACTTCTCAGCTTTTTCTTTCTACCAAGAAAGATGACCAACTGCCTGATTAGAGAAAAGGAGCTTGAAATGCACTTGTTTTGTGTCAGGGACCTATCTCAAGTCCCAGCCTGTGCTGAGCATCCAAACAGAAGTTGTTCTCTTGGAAGTTGCTAGCCCTGTCCTTTCAGGTTCCTTTCAAAGAGGTGATGATGCTCCAGACTTGGTTCAGTGCTTCTATTAGTGTTATGATCCCTACCCCTTTCTCATCATTTTATTTCTCTCTCCTTCTGCTTGATTGTTTTCTAGGCCTATGGCAACTTCTCAGTGAGATGGGCTGTTTATTACAGGTGGATCATCTCCAGTATGCAAATGTGACCTGGGGAATTCTGATATTGACTGGAAATAAACTCTCATGGGAATCTCAATTGTACAAGGCCAGGCTGTGTTTTTTCTTATTTTTCAGCTTTCTGTTTTCATTCCTTTTGCTAGTTCTCCCTATATTTAATTTAATTTAATTTTTATTTTATTTTATTTTATTTTA
>NW_010312883.1:0-6621 GCF_000700745.2 Antrostomus carolinensis
CCCAAACCATTCTATGATTCTATGTTTTTATAGACGGATTGCCCTCAAATAAACAAACTGATTTTCATTAAAAACTGACAGAAATAAATCTAAGGCTTAGAAAGTCTCCCGACTCAAGCAGTAAATTAAAACTAATGCAAGGTCCTGTTTCTTTGGAACACCCAGAGCTTTCCATCCTACCTTGGCTCTGTGGAAAACAGGCACATGTTTTGGATTCAGGATCACATTTAAAGTGAGGAAAAATCATATCCAATAACTTTGAAGGAACAAGCATAATAGTATCTACACTATCAGGTTTTTTAAGGGGCTTTGTAATGTCAATGAAGTATTGCTATATTAGAAATGTTAATTGATGTAGGGATCTAGTATGCCACAAGTGTGTAAGGAAATTAACAGTGATAACACAAGCTACTGTTATACAATATGCAACTACCTCTTAGTTATAGAGTTTAATAACAACCCTATACATATAATCAGTTATGCTGAAGAAAAAAAAGAAAAAGGGAGAAAAACATTTTTGGCTGATCTTTCAATATTGCCTTTTTAGATTTGATCTACAAGTCTGTAGATTCCAGTGCTAAAGGACTTTTCCAAAACAGTACAAATCACGTGCTCTTTGTAGCAACTATCTTCTCCATGCTTAAATTGTCTAAATCACAATTCTAAAATTTATCTTGCTAATGCCATTAGCTGGTATCAGCAGCAGCTCTTTTATCACCAATTGTAGTCCTCATGGAAGTCACGTACCTCCATTTCTTCCTCTCCACATTCCTTCACACTGCTGCCAACTTGGAGACCAGACCTACATCCTCTCCCTTCTCTTCTGACCTGTCCCACAGAGAGACACCAACCCCACATTACCATAAACACTCTCATCATATAGACTCTGACTGAGCCCCACTCTCTCATCTGTCCAAATCTTATCATTCAGAAGAGCAGATAGGATCTGCTTGGCAGGATTCCATGGGGGTAGAGGGGCCCAGGAAATCTGGTTGAACCTCAGTGACAATCTCCCCAAAGCATTGTCCTTTCCAGTGTGTAGGAATCTGAGCAGGAAGGGCAGAAGTCCAGTATGGCTGAACAAGACACTCCTAACTGAGCTCAACCACAAAAATGAAGTACACAGAGGGGAGAGGTAGGGATAGACTACTCATGAGGGAGTATAGAAACACAGCCTGAGTGTAGGGATAGAGTTGGAAAAACAGCACCACTGACCATCTTTGAGAGGTCATAATGATCAGAGGAGATTCCTGAAGACTGGAAAAGGGCAAAGGTCACGCCATCTTCAAGAAGAACAAGGAGACTGCAGGAAAATACAGGCCAGTCAGCCCAACCTCAGCCTCCAGGAAGATTATGGAACAAATCCTCTCAGAAGCCATTTCCAGGCACATGACCGACAATAAGATAATTAGGAACAGCCAGCATGGATTTATCAAGGGCAACCTGTGCTTAACTGACCTGATTGCCTTCACGATGAAATGACTGTCTCTGTGGCTGAGAGTCCACAAGTCACCCACAGTATTCTTTCAGACAAATAAGTAGAAGGTAAGGCGGGTGGAAAACTGGCTGAACCTTTGGGCTCAAAGGTTTGTGACCAGCCATATAAAGGCCAGCTGGCAGCTAGTTTCCAGTGACACCTCTCAGTCACCATAAGGCTAATACTGTTTAGTATCTTTACTAACAACCAGAGAGATGGATGGTGTATATTATCAACAAGTTTGTAGACTGATAAGTTTTCAAGTTTGCAACCCTGCCCTCCCAAATTGGACCAAGGGACCCTGATAGGCTTGATATTGGCCTACATGAACCTCACGGAGCTCAACAAATGGATGTGCCAAGTCCCATGCCTGGACAGAATAGCCCCATGCAACAAGGCAGTCTGGGTGCCAACTGGATAGGAAGCAGATTTACAGAAAATGATGGGGGTACCTGGTGGAGAATTTGAACATGAGGTAGCAGAAGTGAAGAATGCCAAAGCATATGGGGCTGTATTAGCAAAAGTGCAAGCAGTAGATCAGAGAAAGTTATTTTCCCCTCTATTTGGCACTTGAGAGACAGCATCTGGAATGCTGTGTCTGGTTTTGGACTTCCCAGTATAATAGAGACATCGCTGCACTGGAATGAGCCCAACAGAAGGCTGTTGGGATTAGGGGGCACATGCCACATGAGAAGAAGCTGAGGGAACTATGTTTGATCAGCCTGAAGAAGAGAAGGCACAAAGGAAATCTTATTGCTCTCTACAACTACCTACTGGGAAGATAAGCAGAAGACGAAGCCTGATACCTCTAGGAGTTGTGTTCAATATGGGGAATTACATACAAGGGGAAAAAAAAAAACCATCATGAGAGTAGTGCAATACCAGTTTTCAGTATGCTAATTGTAACACAGAATGAAGAAAACAACCCCATAAAACCTGAGGCTTAAGCCGTTAATGCAAGTAATAATCTATGGTTAGATGAAAGCACTGGAAAGCTAGAAAGTCCATTCAGAAAAGGTAGACCTTACTGAAATTCAGAGCATCGGTGTAAGATACCTCTACTGACTGCCATTTTGTTCTTTTGACAAACTGAACACAATTTATTAGGGATATAAATGCATAACACAGAATGCAGAAAACAACCCCATAAAACCTGAGGCAAAAAACTGAACACAATTTATTAGGGATATAAATGAATTTGTCAATATCTTTTTTTTTTTTTTTTGTGGCAAATTTGCCATTCCTATTATTTCACATTGGAATTTGCTGTGACTGAATGGCAACTTCTCTCAGGAGTACCTGACATTATATACAGCAAAACTGGCATAGCAAACATTGGTCTCATCCTATAAATGTTTTTTATGTGTTTGAAGATTGCTGTTCCAACAAGATGTCTCTTTCCTCATAGTTTAATTTCTGAACATAAATTATACAGTAAAAGAAATAACTTTCAATAGGAACATCAAAATATGACAACTGGCTACACAACCAGACGTGTTTCTATTTAACACGTCTGATGTAAGGAAGCTATTAATTTTCTAAATGCGTGGCCAAACTTCTTCGTAACACCTGACACAGCATTTTGCGAGGGTAATAAAAGAAAGCCTGACAGCTGCAATTTTCTAGAAATATGGATTAATCCTTTCACTATGCTCTTGGGAAAGTTTTCTCTTCTATAAGCTTCTATACAATTTTTTTTAAGATGGCTTGCTTCTGATTATTCAGACCCAGAGTTCTCCTACGTCCACTCCAGTTACAACTTATTTTTGGCATGCATATATCAAAGCACTGAAAAACAAACATGTATTTTTCTACATATTCTCTCTGACACTGCTTTTTAAATTATTTTGTTTAAAATATTTCTTCAGGTACTCATCACACTGAAGATTAAAGTAAAAATTGCACTGACAGACCTCCTCTGGAAAAAACAACAACAACAACAACAACAAAACCAAACCCAACAACAAATTATATTAACTGAAGGGGAATACTGCAGTGAAAGTCGCTGGCTTCTCCTCTGAGAACGAGACGCACTGGTGCCTTGTGCTGTCTGGTGACAGGAACTAAATATATTATCTGCATTCTCCATGACATTCCACTTTGAACTTAACATGCCAGTAGTCATGGTACAAGTGAATGGACAGCTGCCATGAGGAAAGCATTTAATATTTGAAATGAAGATTAATAGAGGGACCACAGCTAAATATAAAATAAATATAATAAATAAATGTGGGAACTACTTTTATATTTATAATTTAAAAATATTTGCTCTAAAATTTGCATAGTTTAAAACCCCCATCAAGTTAAGAGATTCTTGCTACTATTAAAATTGCATCACACAGCCCTCTGTTCATGTGTTCATTTGTGCACAATAGTAACAGCAGATGTCTAAAAGTAAGTCTAATAACTTTACCCTATTTTATAAAGAGCTAACGTTTAAAATGAGCTTTATTTATTCTGACATTTCCTTCATTTGTCTCTCAGTACCACTTTGCATTAATTAAGCAAAATACTCAATAGATTAAAAAACTACTAAACTTATTCTGCAATGTTGTATTATCGCAAAATATTCCCATACTATATTCTGACCAGATGAGAACAAAGAACGTGAAAGCATTGAATGGTGTCATTTAAGTATGTATACAGTATTTTTAAATGTCAGTCTGCTATAGAAAATAATTGCTCTAGAAATTAAATAGCTCAAAAGTACATAATTTTTGTAAAACAGTTATGATAAAACATGTAACAGTCTTATGAAAATGTGTATGCAGTCACAAAGAGGAAGAAACCACACACAAGAATATGCTTTAAAAGAAATTACAGCATTTACAGACTACAGGAGAAAATTCTGGATCAAATTCAGGGCTTTAGCCATGCACATGTAACTCCCACTCCCCCCACAGGGACAGATTATATAGTGTTTGAACTGAGACTTTAGATCTTTATCACTGCAAAAGCGCAGGGGTCCATTCCCGTGTGTTTTGGATTTGTCCACTGGAATATAGTTGCTTCAAGTATCTACACAGAGATGTTAATAGGAATAATATTTTGAGCTTCATCATCTTCATTACCGAAAGAAAAAGCTTAAAGTAGTTCAACTTTCATGTCTGGCACTCTCTCACTCAACTTCCAAAAGGAAACACAAATTTAATACAAAGGACTGCAAGATAACAGTGCTTAGTGCAACTTCTATCCATAACACAAGTTTACTATGACTAGCTCAAATTAATTAGACTATTATGATGAGAGGGAAAGCATTACTATCCCATTTTGCAGACAAAGAGGCAGACTACATGGCATCACCACAGTCATGCAAGCAGTTTGAAGGACAGCCATGGAGAGGATTTATATATCCCAAAGTCAGGCCAGTGTCTTAATCACAAAACCCTCCTTCCCACCTAAATGTTACATCCAATTAGACAAGGACATCTCAAAGCAGAGAAACTTAATTTCTTCTTCACTGAAGTCTTAGATCTTTACAAAGTGTCAGCAGAGCGATCATGAAAACTCTAGTGACGGTTTGGGCACACTGGGCTAACACAAAGATTTTGGATTAAAGACACTGGATCTTACAGCCAGCTGACCTAGTCCTTCATTTTTGACAGATTCAGAGCTGTTAATAAAGTTTTAAAGCTCCTTTATGAACATTAAACTGGAAGGCTGTGCTGAATGAAGACAAACCCCAGTTCTGAAGCCCAGCACCCGCACTTCCCATGGTCAGTCTGTTTGTGAGCCCAGTGGTACCTGTTCAGCATCTCTCCAAGAGCCTCTACAGCTCTGCTAATACCACGGTCACACACTTCATCACAGCCATGTTTATTTTTGTTGGCAGACCTACACAGGTCCTGCGTAAAACTTCTTAGCACTTAATTCATTCACATGTTACTTTTATACCTACAAATGACTCATAGAAAACAAATGTTAATGTACAAAATACATCAGGTTTGTCAGCACCACTTGTTTCCGACAATTCTCTTTGACTACTCTCACGATTTCTCAGTGGGGCACAAGACTTACAGGCAGAATAATAACACCCTCTAAACTAGTATCTCACAAGGATTTGGGGTTAAAGATACTTAAGCGTGAAACATTTGCCAAGTTAGCCTGTAAAAAGAAAAAAAAAATACTAAGACAAGAACTCTGTGACAGTAAATGCCATCTGTAATAAAAAGCATAGCAAACGATTATAATCCTCTCTAGGTAACAGCAGTAACAACTACATAAAGTCTCCGACTGAGGAGTCAGTTTGACACGCACTATCCACAACTGCTCAGCAAAACCAAGAAGGACGTGACTTCTATTTCTAGCAGCTGTCGCTAATGCTGAACACCCCATGCATAGTTTGGAGGGAATAACATTTTCCTGCTTATCCATTGACAATGAGAAAGTAAAGTGGCACAAAACATCAGCGGTTGAATGAGTGCAGAAAAAAAAAAAAATCCCCCCCAAAAAGCACTGTCCTTTAAAAAAAAACAGCTGAGATTCACAGGTTATTATTAGCACAAGCTGACAGTGAATGGGAAGAAAGCCAAAGGTGTACCAGAGCTTAAGGAAAGGACTCAGGACGACCTAAAAAGCATCAGTGTAAATCTGGCATTAGTGTAAAGTAAGCAAATAGTCACAATGCTCACCAGCAGAAGATAGGTATATAATTGATAGATCTCAAAGTCATTCTGGGAAAATGTTTAATATGCATTTTTAAATTTATAGCAGGTCATTATAAGACTGGAAAGCTCAGAGGCACAAATAACATTTCAGGCATGAGCTGCTAGGATCCTTGCTCATGTGTTAACCTCAACTGGAAAAAAATGACTGCTGTGTGCCGGTAAACATGAAAACAAAGATGAAAAGTCAAAAGGCTAGGAAAGGCAGGTGAGTGGAGGAGTGCTTTCACCTGGAGGAAAAAGGAGGGAGCAAATGACTTTTCCTTCTTTCTTCAAAACTTCCTTGCCTCTCTTACAGTTCAGAGTCCTTGTTCACAGCATTTTACTACCCCCTCATGCATTACACCACATAGTGCAGTTCCCACCTCCCTCCTCACCTTCAACTTGCTCACCACAGCCTCCTCCTGCACAACACATGTTACATGCCGTAACATGCAGGTAACAGCTGTGCAACTGTGGTGGGTTGACCCTGGCTAGAGG
>NW_010312884.1:0-3298 GCF_000700745.2 Antrostomus carolinensis
AACCCAACCCAGTCTGTGGTTCTATGATTCTGTGACTCACTGCGTCACCCTGGAAATGCAGCTTGGGCAGAGGAAATGTGTGAATGTGCCCCCTGCACTTCTGGGATGAGGGCTGAACAGTCCTCTCTGCTTCCAGAATTGCTAGAAGGATATTTCTTTAAAGGCTTAATTTATTTGTCAATTAAGTCATCATCTGTGAGCAACATTAAGTATCACCTGCTGAAGTTCAGCTTCCTTAGGACAAAAAGCTATTTTTTTTGATTTTCTTTTTCTTTTTTTCTTTTTTTTTTTCCCCAAAAGCTAGAGAACAAAAGTAGATTTGTATTTGTCTGACCCTTTGTACACGGTGAGGACTGATAAATTTATCATGATAACCTGAAATAAATAGATCCAATTACCTGAGTGGCTGCAATATAATCCTCAGCATCTCCCTCCCGGCTCGCAGAGATCCGCGCGTGCTGAGGCGATGCGCCTCCCTTGTTCTCCCCTTTCCAGAAGAATTCCCACTTACAAACTGAATTTGGCAATGCTGAGCATTGCTGGGCTGGGAGGAGGATATTTTTTTGTACTTTTTAATGTTGTCATATTTCATTTATCAGCATGTTAGCAGATAGTTGGAATCACTGGTGTGGTGCTATCGTCTTGGCTGACTCTGGGAAATGGGTCCTGCCCCAAAGAGTTTGCAGTGGGGGAATGGAACCAAGGGAGAGAAATGCAGATGGATGTGGGTGCCTGGAGAGAGGGACCTGGCAGCAAAGCAGAAGTGCTGGCACAGGGCTGGGCACGCTCGCTGCCAAAGTTGCAGGATTAAATTATCTATTTAGTTTTCTAATTTATTGTCCTGGTTTTGCTAGGATAGTTAATTTTCTTCTCAGCAGCCAGAACAGCTGTGGTTTTGTTTCAGTGCGGGATTTGGGATGAGAAGAATGTTGATAACACACTGATGTTATGAGTTGCTGCTGGAAGCCCAAGGTCTTAATGGTTTTTTCCAGTTTGCAACTGAAAAGAACTAGAAGGGGAAAGCGTAGTAATTAGAAAATAAATTAAAAAAATGATAACAGCAGCTGTAAATCACTTATGAGATGTAGAGACTAAATAATTCACCTGTCTAGACTTGTGTAGTGGTTCCACCATTCTCATATCTGAGGCCATTTTTATACAGCACTGAGAGAGGAACCATGTGCATGGTCTTTGCAGTGCCCAAAGCAGCATCAGCTCTCCGGCAGCTCCTAACAGAGCAGATGGGCAGGTGAGGAGGGTCCTTCTCCTGTCCCTTCCTCCTGAGAAAAGGGTCCTGGGACTTGGAGAGTTTGGTGGATTTAGAGAATCCCAGAATTGCCTGGATTGACCAGTCCCCTATGACTAACCCATGTCCCTCAGCACTGTGTCTACACGACTCTTCCATCCCTCCAGGGATGGGGACTCCACCACTGCCCTGGGCAACCCCTTCCAATGCCTCAGAACCCTTTCAGCAAAGAAATTCTTCCTCACATCCCATCTCAACTGCCCTGGCCACAACTGGAGCCCATTTCCTCTTGTCCTGTCCCTTGGTCCTTGGTTGAACAGACCCACCCCCACCTCTCTCCACCCTCCTCCAAGGGACTTGGACAGAGCCACAAGGTCTCCCCTCAGCCTCCTTTTCTCCAGGCTCAACACCCCCAGTTCCCTCAGCCACAAGGGAACTCAGCACACTTGTGCTCCAGACCCTTCCCCAGCTCCGTTGCCCTTCTCTGGACATGTCCATCATCAGAGGAGCACAGTGGAGGAGGGCTGGCAGGGTGGGTGCTGCAGGCAGAGCTGCTGTCTTCTCCCAGCCATGCTCCTTGGCACATCCTTTGCCATCAGAGGGGTTTTCATGGGCAGTTTGTTCTAGCAGAGCTGGGTCAAGAGAAGTTTAATGGTCACAGTTGAGTATTTATACCAATCCCTTGGATGGGAGCACTGTTGGAGTGGGCGTGCTCTGCAGCCCTTGCCACCAGCCTGACTACTTCTCCACAGTAGCCAGGAAGCTGCTTTGAATTTATTTTTTGGTGGTGTTCTATTTTATTTTATTTTTTTTACTGTGTTAAATAAAACCAAGTCAGGACCTGGAAAGCTTGGAGCACCATTTCATTGTAATTTTCAATTGCATATGAAAATAATCCTCAGAATAGTTGGAGGCATCCGGCAAGAACAGCTGGAGGATGGAGAGATGTGGGAATAACGACTGCGGAGGGTTGGAAATGGGGGAAGGCTTTGCCAGCATCGTAATGAGTCCTGCAGTGCAGATGAATAGAGAGATCTTTCTCCAGCATGTGATCTGCTGGAGGCTGGATTCCCACCGATGGTTTTCACAGCCGCTCGTAGGCGTATCGTGCTCAGCTGGGTCTGACTCTGTCCTGACTTTAATATATAAAACAAAAAATGGCAATGAGTTGTCCAAATGGCTGCGGAATTATGTCGAAAGGAATAATTCCTGACATTTACCTTGAACCTGCTGCACAACAGCTTCCCTGGGTTCTTCCTGTCCTTTGGCTCCAGACATCATTGACTCTTTGTGCCGATAATGAACACTGAGCTGTTTTCAGAGAAATGTCCACAGCAGCTCTGAGATCCTGAAGGGCGCCACTTGATTAAGCTTCATTAGATTGGACTTCATTAGGAACTGGGTTTTCCTTTGCAACTGATTAATTAATTGATAGTCCTGCTCTGCTCTGCACTGGGGCGGCCTCACCTCCAGCACTGGGGGCAGTTTGGGCACCACAGGAGAAAAAGGATCCAAAGCTGCTGGAGAGTGTCCAGAGGAGGGACACAACATTGGGGAAGGGTTTAGAGGGGAAGGGTGTGAGGAGAGGCTGAAGGCACTTGGTTTGTTCAGCCTGGAGAAGAGGAGACTGAGAGGAGATCTCATGGGGGTCTAGAACTTCCTCCCAAGGGGAAGAGGAGGGGCAGGTGCTGATCTCTTCTCTCTGGCCACCAACGAATGCCAGGAGCAGAGGACATGGCAGGAAGATGTGTCAGGGGAGGGGGAGGTTGGCCATGAGGAAAAGGTTCTTGAGGCAGAGGGTGGTGGAGCACTGGAACAGGCTCCCCAGGGAGGTGCTCGTGGCACCAAGCCTGACAAGATTGCAGCAGCATTTGGGCAAGGCCCTCAGGGACATGGTGTGAATGTTGGGATTGTCCCGTGAACCTCACCAGGTTCAGGTTTAAATCCCCAGTGATGCCTCCAGCATTGCACTCTACCCTGGGGCCCGTCAGGGTGAGCAGCATGTGGCTTTAGCCCAACCCAACATCTGATGACATCCCAGGTACTTTGAAC
>NW_010312884.1:3361-6254 GCF_000700745.2 Antrostomus carolinensis
CAAGAGTCCCCCATCCACACCTGTGCACCCTCATCCGTGGGAGCTCAGGGGGGTGATTTTAAGAGCCTTTTCTGAGGTACCTTGTTACAATTAAATTTAAAAAAGGAAAAACAGAGCTTTACTCTCAAGTCTACTGACTATCTGCTATGGAGGTTCCAGGGGTGAGGCTTCCTGAGCAGCTTTGCCAAGGAAGTATGCAGAGCTGTAGGTCAAATGAAAGTCCACAGACTTCCTTTATTTTTAGGTTCAGAAGAAATGGAGTTGCGTGAAGGTAAATGCTATTAAAATATCTGGATAGACCAAGAAAGCTCTGGGGAGATCTTAGTGCAACCTTCCCATACTTGGAGGGGACTATAAAAAAGATGGGGACAGACAATTTAGCAGGGTCTGTAGTGACAGGACAAGGGGAAATGGTTTTAAACTAAAAGAGGGGAGATTTAGACTGGATAGAAGGAAGAAATTTTTTAGGATGAAGGTGCTGAGACACTGGCCCAGGTTGCCCAGAGAGGTGGTAGAAGCCCCATTCCTGGAAACATTCCAGGTCAGGTTGGATGGGGCTCTGAGCAACCTGATCTCGTTGAAGATGTCCCTGCTCACTGCAGGGGAGTTGGACTAGATGGCCTTGAAAGGTCCCTTCAACCCAAACCAGTCTGGGATTCTATGTTTCTATTATTATATATATTTAATATTGACTCTATTGATCTATACAAGCACATATCAGATAACAGGCTTCCATGCATCTTAATTCTGATATATTTACACATAATGAATTATTATTATTAATGATTATTATTATTTGATTATTATTTATTATTATTATTAATGATTTTTTTTTTTATATAAAAGCACACAAACCTTGTTTCCAACAACCTAACATGTAATACTGACTTTGTAACCTATAAAATACTCACTGATGTGGCCTTGGAGACAAAGTGCTGCCTCTGCTGGAAATGGAAGAAATGTCACACAGTTTTCCTGTGAGTGATCTTCAGAGCCTGGGCATGAAATATCAGAGGCACAGACTAAATAAATAAATAAATAAATAAAAAATGCCTGCCTAGCCCAAGGCTTCATTACCAGGCAGGATACAAATCCTAGATCCTAGCAAGTAACTTTCCTTCACAAGCAAAGATACTCGCAATAACTTAAGGAAAAAAAAAAAAAAAGGGGAGAAGAAAGGCTGCCTTTTAAAGTGAGAATGACTCTGACTTTCCATGGCACATCCCTCAGGCAATAAAATCATTTAGAGTATGTTTCAATCAGATATTGGAAACAAGGCTGGCATAAATCATCTCGCCTTCACTGGCATTTTAAATATGTGGTAATTTAGCACTGTTCCCTGGCTGGGAGGGTTGGAGTCCCCCCCAGTCCATCCCAGTCCATCCCAGCTGCTCCATGAGCCAGTGGCATGGTCCCTTGCCCACCTTGACCCTCAACCTCCTGATGGGATGTTGTCACCGACCTGATTTATCATTTACTGGTCTTGTTTTCTGTGGTGCAAATCCTTCCCCGTGAGTATTTAAGGGTCACTCCTCTGTAGCCGACACAGATTGTTGTTAGAATCACATTCCTCTCGGGTGAATCAAATACAAAGTGACCAAAAACACAATCAAAACTGAAGCAGAGGCGTCACTTTTTTCCTATTTATTCCCATTGCTCGAGCTGGGAGAGAGAGAGAAACTAATTAATTTGCTGAGGCTAGAATGCAAATTGGAGAAACCAAACCAGCAGGTAAAGTCTCTGCTTAAGGACACACAGTCCAAATGATTTCACTGACTGGGGTGTTTTTACCTTAACAAACCGTACAATAAAGCCTGAGATATGGTCTGCACCGTGAAGAGCAGCTGCCTGGTTTAAAACAAACAAGCATCCTCGCTGCCATTTCTCTTCCTCGCTAACGAACCTTCGTTTTCCATTTTATAATCCCTAAGACATGAACGTGCTGAGGCTAAAAAAAATTCATTAAACATTAATAGAAAAAGCCTGTTTTAACTTCAGACTGTTTACTTCCCGAAGATAATTGTTTAAGAGAATGAACTGTACTCCCTTTGTGGCTTTTCCATATATATATATATTTTTTTTTTTTTTTTCAAAAACTAATACTAGAATTATCAAAGATAGGAATAAGCACAGCAAAGTAAATTAAATCAAATTGCTAAAGCCTTGGGGAAGAGCTAAATGCAAATGAATTAAACAAATAGAAGTTGCAAACAGCTACGGAGTTAAGTTTCCTTCTGAGCATCATTAGTCTCAGAAGATGCCTGAGAAGCTGTGAAGTCACTATCTTCTAAAAACAAACAAAAAAAAAAACACCCTAGAAAAATAAACTGTTATCTTGGGCTACTATCATATACTGTACTTTTTATCATCCTTTTTCTTTTCCATTAAAGATATTACCTGCAAAAATGTAACTCTGAAATGAGCAACCAAAGATAATTTTCTTTTTCTGTCACCGGGTATCATCTCTTCATGGATAGATGGGGATTCTGTATTTTAAAGACTATTTTGACCTTAAAGGCAGGGGAAAGTTTCATTTAAAAGCTATTTATAAGGCTAAAGTATCTTACAAGTAAATAAACCAGGGGAAGAAGAAAGAGGGGACTGAATATCAATATATGCTAAAAGTCAATTTATGCTCAAAGTCATTAAAGCGGAGCTGCCATGGGGAGGTGAACAGAGAATCCGTGTTCACTGAGTGTGGTGCATCAGATGGAAACAGCAAAACGAGCAAAAGAAGCGGACAGAGTTACGAACTCTAGACAAATTTTGGATGTCCAAGTGTTAAATGGGCAAAATCATCCCTAGAATCATAGAATGGATTGGGTTGGAAGGGACCTTAAAGGTCATCCAGTCCCAACCCCCCTGCCAGCAGCAGGGACACCTTCCACTAGAC
>NW_010312884.1:6404-10351 GCF_000700745.2 Antrostomus carolinensis
CAGGCCATCTCCCCTTGTCCTGTCACTCCCTGCCCTTGGCCAAAGTCCCTCCCCAGCCTTCCTGGAGCCCCTTCAGGTACTGGGAGGCCACTACAAGGTCTCCCTGGAGCCTTCTCTTCTCCAGGCTGAACAGCCCCAACTCTCTCAGCCTGTCCTCACAGCAGAGCTGCTCCAGCCCTCGCATCATCCTCGTGGCCTCCTCTGGACGGGCTCCAGTAGCTCCATGTCCTTGTGCTGTTGGTGGCCCCAGCACTGGAGGCAGCACTGCAGGTGGGGTCTCAGGAGAGCGGAGCAGAGGGGCAGAATCCCCTCCCTCCACCTGCTGCCCACGCTGCTCTGGGTGCAGCCCAGGACACAGTTATTACTCTCTGGGCTGCGAGCCATGAAAGGTTTTTCACCGCATCACACACTGAGCTTTCAGCAAGTTCCCATCCCAAAGTTCTCCAGTGCCTCTGTGCTCTCCTCTTCCCCAGGCACTCAGGACCAGTGCAGGATACTGGACCAGGAGTGTCTACAGTCAGGTGCTGTGTGACCACCCTTATGTTGTGTTATTTTTTAGGCTAATCTGTGTCTGGCTCAAAGTCGGTGATAATTTTACCTGGATTTAAATGGATGTTAAAGTGTTGGCTGGGAGGATGAAGGTGATAGAGCTGACGAGGTGATGGATATGGAATTATCATAGCTGATATGGAAAGAAAACCTGGAGAGCTTACTTCTCAGGGTGGAGAAATTATTGGATGTTGGTAAATATTAGTAAATTTTATTAGTAATTTTTCTGATATCCATTTTATATCATGATTTAGAAGGTATTTGGAAAGTACAAACAGTTGTAAGACAGAATAGTTCCAACACCAAGGGAAGTTCAGGTTGGATATTAAGAAAAATTTCTTTGCTGAAAGGGTTCTGAGGCATTGGAAGGGGTTGCCCAGGGCAGTGGTGGAGTCCCCATCCCTGGAGGGATTTAAAAGACGGGTAGATGTGGCGCTTCAGGACATGATTTAGTGGTCACGGTTGCATTGGGTTGACTGTTGGACTTGATGATCTTAGAGGTCTTTTCCAACCTTAATGATTCTATGGAAATATGAGAATCTGTGAAAAGCAGATTAGGCTCAACTAGAAGAAGCTTCCCTTAGAAGAAATCTGAGGTCTGGCACATCTCCTATCCTAAAAATAACTCTTTAAGGCAACAATTCCCTGCAAAGCTGCTGCCTTGGGAAGCTATTAGTGAAGCACAATAAGGTGTTGAAGTTGTACAGTGAGGGCAGATGAAGACACTGTTGAGTTGTTTTGAAACATCAGGTTAGAGACAGAGACTGATGGAATTTCTGGTGAATTTATCTTCTTTAGTATTTTATATTCTGTTCCTGGGCACAAAGAATAGTCATGCTGTGATGAAATTTTCTGATGACACAAAATTAGGGGATATTATCAATATCAAGTAAGTTGGTGGTATTGAGGATTTAGGATTTCTGATCTTTTATTTGCAGTTGTCTGTGCCTGTACTGCAATCCAGGTACCAGTTAGGAATCTGGCCTCAAAATTGTACAAAGCTATATGATCATAGAATTGTGGCATCACAGAATTGTTTGGTTGGAAAAGACTTTTGAGTTCATTGAGTCCAATTGACCTTGTCCACTGCTAATCAATCTCTCTGAGCACCTCGTCTACCCAACTTTTAAATCCCTCCAGGCATGGGGACTCAACCACTTCTCTAGGCAGCCCCTTCCAATGCCTCAGAACCCTTTCTGTGAAGACATTTCTCCTGACATCCAATCTCAACCTCCCCTGGTGCAACTTGAGGTCATTTCCTCTTGTCCTGTCACTTGTTATTTGGAAGAAAAGACAAACAATATTTAAACTACAAGGAGGAAAGGTCATGTTGGGATCGATGGGGTTTGGAATCAGTAGTTTCCACATCATCTCTTCTTCATCAGTCGTTTTTTGGGGGGAATCTCAGTCAGGGGCAATTGTCCTCAAGAGTTAATATCTACCATTTCACCATCCCTGTATCCCACCTCTGATGCTGTTCACCACTTCTCTGCTCACCTTCCTGCCAAATCCTGGTAGTCCCCTCCCAGTAATTCCCAACTTGGATCATGATACATGATGTTTATTGCAATGAGCTACAAATATGATATCTGGATGTCCTGAGCTCTAAGTAATGCTGGTCTCCAAAATTTGCCTTAATTTCAAGTACTCTGTGTCTAGCTGGGTTCTTGTCTAAGCACGAGATGGTGAGCAGCAGTACGTGTGCCATTATGATTCCTAATTTACAGGAGCTGAGGGAATCCATTTACAGCTTCCATTCTATAGGGAATGAAATATAAAGAATCCAAAGGTTATTGGTATCTGGGATGGAGATACCAACCAGTGAAGAACCTGAGGACAGGATGCTCTTGGAGACATAATGGTAAAAGAGAGCTCCTTTTGAAAAGCAAGATTATTCTCTTGCAGAGCTCGTCAGGGATTTTAGATTTGAGTGTTTTATGACAGCTCGTTTAATTTGTATGCAAAGATTTCGTGTCTCTTAGTGGCACAGGAGGCTTTCATGGGCTTCATCATGGGCTAAAAAAAATGAGTTGTGTTTTTTAAAGAGCCAGAATGTTTTGTCACTTACTGTTTTGCATCCAATTGCAAACACACGCCCATTTTTCATGCACATTGCCTGATCTAAATAGCTGTGCTGACGTGAGCAGAACACCCACATTATTCTGTCCAGGTTGCCCTTCTTCTTCTGCAATGATTAAGTCATCAACAGGCAAACGGGAGGGTGAAGTTGGGGTTTTTGCATAGGCTGTATTTGTTGTCTGTATTTTATTTATTTTGTATTTTGCAGGAATCAAAAGTCTGTCAGAGTTTGTAGCTGCAAATCTGAATTATTTTAAAATGGAGTTTAATTGAAATTATGGGGAAATGGCCCATTCTGTGCTTCCTGGAATATCACAGCTACCACCTGGGCGGATAGAAAAGGAGCATCTTTCACATGAGAAAAGGCTGAGGGAGCTGGGGCTGTTCAGCCTGGAGAAAAGACAACTCAGGGGGGGATCAGGTTAATGTTTATCAATATCTAAAGGGAGAGTGGCCAGAGGACGGGGCCAGACTCTTCTCATTGGCACCCAACAATAGGATGAGAGGCAATGGGCATTAACTGCAGCACAGGAAGTTCCACCTGAACATAAGGAAGAACTTCTTTACTGGGAGGGTGCCAGAGCCCTGGGACAGGCTGCCCAGAGAGGTTGTGGAATCTCCCTCCCTGGAGAAGGAGGGAGATTCCACAACCATCTGGTCAAAATCCTGGTTCATGTGCTCCAGGAGTCTCTGCTTGAGCAGGGTGGTTGGATTAGATGTGACCTTCAGAGATGCCTTGCAACCTCAACCATTCTGTGATCCTGTGATATATGTTTATATATATGTTGAAGCCTGAAGGCAGCAGCTTCAAACCCCCAGAAGGGTTTGGCTGCCAGCCCAGTGCTCTCCTAGTGCAACCACCACAGTTACATACTCACCATGGCTGAGTTTTCCTCTCATGGGTGCCAGCTCATGCTGTGGTGCTCTAGCCTTTCACCAGTGGCTGCTTAACTCCGTCCGTGATGCTAATTGGCTTACATGTGTCCTGTTCTCCCTTCCTGTCTCCTGCAGACCCCCCCGCTGTGGAACCCACCTTCCTGGAGATTCGGCAAGGCCAAGGTCGGAGCATCACCATGAGCTGCCGGGTTTTGAGGGCGTATCCCACCCGTGTCCTCACCTACGAATGGCGCCTGGGCAGCAAGCTGCTGCGCGCCGGCCAGTTTGACGTGCAGGACTCCACTGAGTACACCATCAGCAGCCTCTCCCGCGACAGCTACGGCATCTACAACTGCAACATCATCAATGAAGCAGGCGCTGGCCGGTGCAGCTTCCTCGTCACAGGTAGGCTTGACAATGTCTGGATGGACTGAGCAGGCTGC
>NW_010312884.1:10408-12493 GCF_000700745.2 Antrostomus carolinensis
AGAGATATCCCTCCAAGTAGAGTCATGGCTGAAGGCATCTGGTTTGGGTTCTGGGAAGGTTGGTAACAAAATAGGAGATTTAGCTTATTTCAGTGGTTTGAGGAGAAAGATCTTTATGTGCAAAATGTAAATGTGCCTTCTCTGCAGGCGTCTTGTCAGGATACTTCTGAGAGAGTCATCAGGCAGCACATTTCTTCCATTTGAAGTTTGCAAGAAGGTTTGAATTTCCTCTTCTCTTTCGGTTCTCTCAGCGAGCTCAGAGACCAGGGCAGGCGGACCACGGTCTCAAGGGACTTCAAACTACCCGAGTACAGAGAGGTGTTGAAATTTGTTCCTTTTTTTTTCCCCAAAAGCAAAGGACTTTGTGAAGTCAGCACACAAGATCATAGACTCGGGGATGATGTGCAGCCCCAGCAATGATCTACCCATCTGGTGTAATTGATTGAGACAAACTTTGTGTCTTTTATCTTTCATGTCTTGGATCTGAATGTTAAACTGTGTTTTCAGGATGCAAGTCCTGATTCTTTTTCTATTGGAAATTAGTTACCATGACTTGAAGACTTATCTCCCTCATCCTGCAGACACCCTGTGCCTGCAGCAGATGTTGTACCCAAGCTGAGGTCTGGTAGTTGCAGGAGTCACATCAGCTTTATGTTCCTCATCTCTCTAGGCTGGTTGTCCAGGCATTTTTTAGCATCACTGGAGGGAAAAAAGCATCTATATTACACGAGCCATCTCCTTCCAAGGTCAGGAAACCCCTGCTCCTCCACACTAGGAGAGGGGTGTCCAGCCACTCACCCTGGGTGGGTTGTCTCTGGAGGTCAGCATGAGCCCCCCAGCCTCCATAAGGATGTCAGACCAGTAGCCCCATTTCAAGTCAAAATCCCTCCCATCAGCTGCTTGAAAGGGGATGATGGGAAAAGAAACCAACAAACAAGAAGTTTGGAATATGTAGAGGAGAGTGATCTAAAAAGGAAAGATTGTCCCCATGTCCTGGGCACTGGTGAGGCTGCAGCTGGAGTACTGGGTTCAGTGTTGGGCCCCTGAGTCCAAGAAGGACATGGAGGTGCTGCAGCGTGTCCAGAGAAGGGAACGGAGCTGGGGAAGGGTCTGGAGCACAAGTGTGCTGAGTTCCCTTGTGGCTGAGGGAACTGGGGGTGTTGAGCCTGGAGAAAAGGAGGCTGAGGGGAGACCTTCTGGCTCTGTCCAAGTCCCTTGGAGGAGGGTGGAGAGAGGTGGGGGTGGGTCTGTTCAACCAAGGACCAAGGGACAGGACAAGAGGAAATGGGCTCCAGTTGTGGCCAGTTGAGATGGGATGTGAGGAAGAATTTCTTTGCTGAAAGGGTTCTGAGGCATTGGGAGGGGTTGCCCAGGGCAGTGGTGGAGTCCCCATCCCTGGAGGGATTGAAGAGTCATGTAGACACAGTGCTGAGGGACATGGGTTAGTCATAGGGGACTGGTCAGTGTTGGGTTCATGGTTGGACTCCATGAGCTTAAAGGGCTTTTCCAGCCTGGGCAGTTCTGGGATTCTGTGAATGGCATCTCGTTGCCAGGGATTTTATCAGGCCAGCATGGAGGTGTTTTCACAGCCACTGGCTTTTCCAAATCTTTGGAGTTTAACCCAAAAGGTGGCTCTGAAGAAAACCAGAGAAACAGTCTTTTCCCTCAAATGAGTAAATGCAGTTCAATTTACTGTTCATCATGCTGTGGACCCGAGACTGTGGAAACCTATTGTAAGGCAATTATTTTGCCAAGACTGGGGCAATCGCAGTAGTTTTCTGTGATTTATTACCATGCCAAAGCCAGGCACGTAACTGGAAATGAGCACTAAAGCGGGTTTATGATATACTCTGTCTCACATCTCTCCATGTGCCTTGCTTGGTTTTAGTTCATACCATTATGCAAATTTATGCTGTGGAGTTGCATTAAGGATGCTGAAGGTAACATTTTGGGTTATGACTTCAGTGCTTTCCTCAGTCTTTTAATGTTAAATCCAGCATATTTAGTAAATATATTATTTTGACATGTGGAGTTGAAACTCTTCTTGGGAAAGAGCAGAGAGGGACCTGGGGGTTCTGGTCCATG
>NW_010312885.1:0-361 GCF_000700745.2 Antrostomus carolinensis
GGAGCGACCATGGAGGGTGTGTTACCTCATGGCCCGGGGGTTCCGCTCCCTCCTGAGCGCGGGGAACAACGACCAACCTCCCCCCGTCCCCTTCCCGTGCAGGACGAGAAAGGTGCTTTACAGAGCACGTAACATGGTGGTCACCTCCCCCTCACCACTCTGACCCTGAGCAGAGCTGAGGGGACCCTATTGGTGCTTCACCCTGTTTATTACATAATCAGAATCACAGTGGTTGGAAAAGTCCTTTAAGATCATCGAGTCCAACCATGAACACAACACTGACAAGTCCCCGACTAACCCATGTCCCTCAGCACTGTGTCTACATGACTCTTCAATCCCTCCAGGGATGGGGACTCCACCA
>NW_010312885.1:398-15306 GCF_000700745.2 Antrostomus carolinensis
CAAACAAATTCTTCCTCTCATCCCATCTCAACTACCCTGGAGCAACTTGAGGCCATTTCCTCTTGTCCTGTCCCTTGGTCCTTGGTTGAACAGACCCACCCCCACCTCTCTCCACCCTCCTCCAAGGGACTTGCACAGAGCCACAAGGTCTCCCCTCAGCCTCCTTTTCTCCAGGCTCAACAACCCCAGTTCCCTCAGCCACAAGGGAACTCAGCACAGTTGTGCTCCAGACCCTTCCCCAGCTCCGTTCCCTTCTCTGGACACTCTCCAGCACCTCCATGTCCTTCTTGGACTCAGGGGCCCAACACTGAACCCAGCACTCCAGCTGCGGCCTCACCAGTGATTCCCAGTCCAGGGGGACCAGCACTGCCCTGCTCCTGCTGCCCACACTGGTGCTGATCCAGGCCAGGATGCCCTTGGCCTTCACTGCTGGCTTGAGAAGGTCATTTGAAAAGCCTGAGAGATTTTGTAGAGATGTCTTCCTCAGAATGGAAAATATTTTTGCGAGCACAAAACCCCCCCCCAAAAAACCCCAAACCCTTGGAAGATTTTCTATGGAAAAATGTTTGCTGCAATGCATCGGTCAGGGCTGTGGTAGGATCACTCTGGTTCTCCTTCGGCATGAAAACAAGGCTGGGCTGGGATGATCCTGTCCCTTGCCAAGCCTCAGCCCTGTGTGAACTTACCCAGCCGTGGGAAATCTAAACCAAAGACAATGTAATTATTACAGCAGGCCATAGGTTATTTTTTCTGAGTTTGGGATGTTGGACCATCCCAGAGTGTGGAAGGTCGTTTGACACTTTAACTATCAGTGAAGTGTCAAACTGTTCAGGAAAGAGGAAAAAATCTATACATCCTCAGCTTACTCCATCCTTCAGGACAAGTTACTTCACAACGAGGATGTCCAGCAGCTTAAAATAGCTTTTTGTGTTAATTTAATTTATATAATTATTCCTCTAACAGTAACTTTGTTCTTAGCCTTACAGAACGGGTTTTCTGGGAAGGCAGAGGAAGGCATCCTCCTAGGATGGAATACACCCTCCATACACTGTGCCATCACTACAGCCTTTACATAATCTCCAGCTAAACCACAGCCTCACCACTCAGTGCCAGAAAGTCTTCTATTACTTCCAGAAAGAAGTTTTATCACTTTCTAAGCTCCTTTTTTTTAAGTCTTCATCATCCGAGAAGCAAAACATTTCTGAATGTTTTCCAAAAGTTGTACAAACCAGAACTCACTCCGATAATTTTACCTGGCAGCAGTATCTGCGGTTATGTCCTTGTCTGAGGAGAAAGTCAAAAGGTCTTACATTTAAAAAAAATTAAATAAATAAAATATGCTGAGAATAAAGAGCAGCAGTACTGAAATCAAAGGATATTTTAGAAGTTAGGAATGCAGTGAAGTGGGATTGGTTTAGATGTAATTTATCTATAGCTTTAACGGCTGCTGTCACTATAGTATTTGAGCATCTCATGAAGCTTTAAAAGCCAGATTCTGTCATTCCTTATTATGTCTAATACGTGATTGTGCAAGCGGTCCCTAAGGAAGCCTGTCTTTAGAGTTCTCACATAGGTTTGCTGGTCTCTTGGGGATATTTGCATGGTAAGCTATCACATGAGATGAAAAAAAAATGTAGCACATTCTGGCCCTGAATTATTTAGCTGTGAAATGCTCTTATAAAGTAGAAAGGGATTATTTGCCTCGCTTTAAAATGGTAAACTGACAAAAAAAGCTCCTGAGAAGCTGAGTTACAGGAGTTTCAGAAGAATTCCTTTCCAAAATTAAAATTTGAAAACACATCTCCTTGATTACCTTAATCTTCCCAAAGAAATAAATATCATATGTTTAGGATTTTATGGGTTTGGGGGGTTTTTTTGGCTTTTTTTTTTCCCTCCTGAGCTGAAATAAACTATTAATTCCCTTTTACCTGCAGTCTCCTGCTTTTCTGTTTTCAGAACATGAACTTGCTAAAGGCAGATGAGCAAAGAAATAAGCAAAAGTCTCAAAAAAGACATGGAAATGTGCTACTTGCTCTTCATGCAAGTAGCAAAGATTGTGAGCAAGGAAAAAAAAAAAGTTAATTTCAAGCCTTGATTATTTTAATAAAGAAGCAAATTAGAAAGAAGTTCTGATCCCTTGGGATAAGCTCTTAAAATCATCTCTAGGACTAGAGCTGATAAATATGCAGCTTGGTAGAAGAAAGACATAACCCCAAAAAAAAAGTTTCCAAAGCACATTTGAGGCCAGTCTTTTGAAACATGAAACATTTAGTTACAAATGAAGATTTTTTTCCTCATATTCCCATCTGGGAGCTGCTGCAGATGCTGTTCTGTGCCCGTTGAAACCAGACAAAGTCCCCATTGATTTCAGTGACTGCGGATGTAGGCTGTTTGAGGGGGATTAAGGTCTGTGTGGCAAAGCAGTATATTTATGAATAATTGCTTCTGTATAAAACTAGTTTTTGATAAGCCATAAATTTATGAAACGCTCTCTTTTTATAGGCTAAAATTTTCCTGGCTATGTGCAAATCCTATAGACAATTTTTGCATACGCCAAAATCAGCAGACCCAACTTTACCTAAAATCAACTTTAGAGCTTTCTTCATGCTACATTTTATGCCTAAGAATTCAGATTGACAAATCTTGGCTAAAAGTTGCATTCCTTTCTGAGAAAGAGCATGCTTGGCTACAGGAGTTTGAAAAGTGGGAGGATGCAAAAGCCACTGCTGAGCAGTTCTGCAACCTACGTGCAGGGTAAAACTGTTTAAATTAGGACACAGTCTTTATTTTCCAAAGTGTCTTGGATTGCCCTGGTAATTATTAGTCTACCTGTGGCCATAAAAGCGTGAACCAACCAGCTTTTTTAGATATTTATAGAGGTTTTTCCATATCTTTTTGCAAATTCCATATGTAGAACCTCAATCTGAAATCTAAAAGGTTTTTTTATGAGCAACGAGTTGTCGGTCAGTTCTTTCTTGTGCTTTTTTAACTGTTGTCATTGCACTTACATTTTATTTGTCAGCTGCAATACTATACAGGGCCCAGTGTCTGAAAAACCTCTGCTCCGCTCCTCAGGTGCTGAATATTTTCTTACCTAATTTGTGATTTGCACAACCATTAGTTAGATAAGGAGGAGAAGGAATTTTCAACCTAGCTTTTCATTAGCTGAGGTGTTTTGGTTTGGGGGGGGGCGATGCTTAAAATACCTCAGTGAGAGACAAATTCACGGGTTCTTATTTTCCAGATCTCACTCTGTAGCTGCTCTGTGAAGATTCTGATCTGGCGAGAACATGGATGGGAAGTGTTGACACCAGGAGAAGTGACTCAGAGCTGTTCACAAGGGTCATTGAAGTTTAAAGGATAAAAAGAGCCGGAAAATTCTACAGTTAAATTTAAAAACTTGAGTTACTGAAGAACAGACAAGCACCTGAAGTGTTTCCTTCAATCATTCAGTCATGCAAAACCATTTCTTGGGTATTTTTGCTGAAGAATAATTATTGCAGACCAGAATAACTGAACAAGGGCTTTAATTATGGAAAGCCTCACTGCTGAGCAAACAAGAAGTTAAAAGAGAAAAGCCGACGGGCGGTTAAGCAAACTTAAACAGTGGAAAGGTGCTTAATTAAAAAATACCCATGTCAGCATATGAGTGTGGAGTTTAGAGTGTTAAAGGGAAGTAAACAGCTTGGGGATAAGTAATAAACACGAAAATCTGTCAGCTCTAGGCTGCTGATCAAAATCCACACCACGACACTAACATCTGACGTTTTTCCACACGTTGAATGCCAAGATGTTGAAGATCTGTGCGTGGCTAGCAACAACCCTGTCTACAGTACCGAAAACATTAAAACTCTAGGCTTTTAGAGAGCCTTGGAAGCTGTTAATGTTTCCTGTTTTGACAGGATGGAGTAAAGTAGGAACTAAAGGACTTAGAGAGGTGAATGTTGCAAGTGCAGCAGGAGGTTTGGGGAGTTTAGGCAGGTAAGTGTCACTAGTGCCTTCCTGCAACAGTAGCTTTTCCATTTGGCACTGTGCACTGACAGCTGCTCAAAGAGCCCATGGATGTTATTCAAGAAACAATCTGTTACCCTTTGGCTGCCACAGAGTCCAGCACGTGAGCGGTCCAGCAAACCTGCCCATAGAAATGGAAGCCAGATCTTTTGCGGGAACGTGTCCAGAGAAGGGCAACGGAGCTGGGTAAGTGTCTGGAGCACAAGTGTGCTGAGTTCCCTTGTGGCTGAGGGAACTGGGGGTGTTGAGCCTGGAGAAAAGGAGGCTGAGGGGAGACCTTCTGGCTCTCTCCAAGTCCCTGAAAGGAGGGTGGAGAGAGGTGGGGGTGGGTCTGTTCAACCAAGGACCAAGGGACAGGACAAGAGGAAATGGCCTCCAGTTGTGCCCAGGGCAGTTGAGATTGGATGTGAGGAAGAATTTCTTTGCTGAAAGGGTTCTGAGGCATTGGAAGGGGTTGGCCAGGGCAGTGGTGGAGTCCCCATCCCTGGAGGGATTGAAGAGTCGTGTAGACACAGTGCTGAGGGACATGGGTTAGTCGGGGACTTGTCAGTGTTGGGTTCATGATGGGACTTGATGATCTTAAAGGTCTTTTTCACTTGAGGCAATTCTGGGATTCTGTGAAATTGCTCTTTCACCAAATATGAGCATGAGGTAAAAATAGAGCAAGATTTTATTTACTATTATTAACGTTCTGATAATGTCAATAATAACTTAATAGAGACAAGGGCACAGAAGTAAAATAAAACCAGATTATAGCCACCCATATGCTGGGTCAGCTCCAATAAATTTCCCTCTCTTTTGCTCTGTGACAAAAGAGTAGGATACTTACACAGCTGTCCCATAGCTGAAATTCATGTCTCCAGCAGAACCTTTGTCCTAGGACTTGCTTTCATTGAAAAGGAGCATTGATGTGGGGGCACAAGTATCCTCGGACAGGTTATAGGGATATTTGTCACCTCACACACCCAAACTTTCCCTGAGGTTCTCTTTATTCATGCTTCCCTTTTCCCAAGGATTTCCTGTGAACCATAACCCAATGCATACCTGAACCATTAACACACTTCCTAAGGGATTACTGAGCTTTCCCCCATCCTGTCCTAAAGCTTTAGGAGTGTTTTGATCCCTGGCATGAGTAGGTGGAGCCATCTCCTATCCAGGCAGAAAACAGAATTTGCTAATGACTGTCCCAGCGTGATAGAAATACAAGAAAATCATTAATATATTGTCCTGGTTTGTAGCTGGGACAGAGCTGGGTTTCTTTTTAGCAGCTACAACAGCGCTGTGTTTTGGTTTCAGCTGGGATTTGTTATGAGAGAAACACTGAGAACATCCCAATGTTTTCATTTGTCACTGGAAGTTGAAGGACTTTGCATTTTGCCAGTCTACAAGTGCAAGATCTAGGGAGGGTGATGAATATTTAAATTAATAAGCTAAATTGGCATTTGGATATGCCAGTGGGATATTCCATCTCATATCCCACCATGGGCAGGATATTCATGAGGGGCTTTTCCTGTCTTGCTCTCTCTGGCTTTCGCTCGGGCTCTGGCTCTCCCGGGATTGCGGTTTCGGGGTTGTTGCTCCTCTGGGACTGTTATCCAGGAACGGGCCGGGCTTGGTCGGTGGGTGGTGAGCAATTGCACTGGGTATCACTCATTTGCATATTTTATTATTATTATTACTATTTTAATATCAATATTATTTTAATTTTTATTTTATTTCAATGATTAAATTGTTCCTATCTCACCCTACGAGTGTCCTTGCCCTTGTCCCCATTTCTGTCCCCTGTTCCCTGTGGGGTGGGCAGTGACTGATCTGTGAGTGACGACTGTGTTTGGCTGCTCGCCCAGTGCTAGCCAAGTGAAACCACCACATCCATTACGTGGTAAATTGCTTAATGGGGCAGAGTATATTCCTGTACCTATAACTTCTTTAGGCCCTGTGACCTATGTTTCATGTGAACTAGTACATGAGACTTTAAAGGGACACGATGTATATGGATTATCAGCAGCACCTTGCTATGACTAGAAATAAAGTCAGCCAGTTGTTGAGAGGCAGGGCAGGGTTTGGAAAAGGAGACTTGAGGTCTCCTCCTCTAGCTGCTTGTGCTCTCCTGGATTAACAAACATCTTCAGTCTCTCTGGTTGATATGGCATAAATCTCATCAGTGCCAACATCTCATCCAGAAAATTCATAAGGCAACCCTGTTGAGAAACCTGAATGTGAGTGAGTTCAGAAGCTGGAACATCATTTAACGTGCGTATAATTCCTTGAGCTGCTTCAGACTGATTCCTGCCTCTACAATCTTCCCATCTACCTAGCTGCTTCTTTGCTCCCCTTCATTAGTGTCTGAGTTCTCCCCAAATAATTTTACAAAAATATCTCAGTTGCACTCTTCTTTCACTGCTTGTACAGAAAGAAGTTAATGATTTTTTATTTCTTTAGCTGATAAACACCAGACATGTCTGACATGTGGGTTGGTGAATTGTGTAAGTCTCAAGATCACATTTGGCCTGATCCCAACCCCAATGCAATTAATTAATTAATTAGTTTTTTAAATTTACTTTGGGGGGTTATAACTCAGGACTATTGAAAGAAAATGAATCTTGCTAGTAATCAAAACTATTCTTTATCCAAAGAATGAAGACTACTTCATATCAAACTTGATTTACCCATTCAACAATACTTAAATTAGATAAAAAAAAGAGGAGATTCTTTGATACAGCATATATTTAACTGGTGAAACTTGGTGCCACAGGGACGTGGAGAGGTTAATGAGACAATGCCTGGTTTTTCATGGGGAATCTGGTGTGGAAACCAGTGAGTGGGCCACGTTACATAAAGGCAACACCAGCGGGTTTTTACCCTCAGCATAAAATTAAATTTGACAATTCTTGACAATCTCCCATGTGTTTCTCTGCGCCTGTTGTCTCTTGTCTTGTATTAAATGATAAACTCTTGGAATGGATGACAACAAAAGTCTTTTGGTAGGTACTTTGACAGCCTTATGTCAGTAAAAAAAAAAAAAAAGAAAGCAATTTTGCCTAAAAGCCTACTCAGAAGTGACACTGAGGTAGGGATTAGAAATAAAAACTGGTACTGAACAAGTAGAAAACAAAAAAGAAAAGGAAAAAATCATACATATTGCTGAAGGCATCTAACCAACCCTGGAAGAAGCTTGGCATGAAATGTAATATCCCCAGGATCACTCCGAGTCAAACTAATATTTAATTAATAGCTTTTTGAGGGGAAAATGGCATGATGATTCCTTCCCCCCAGGTTTTTTTTTTGTCTTTCTTTCTTTTTTTTTTACTCTAAACTTTATTCAGGCTTTTAACCTTTGCATTAAAGATTTATAAAACCCAGCTTAACGTTCTCCCCGAGCAACATCTGACAACACTCTGTTATGCAGCACAATATCCTTGAAATGCTTGAAACAGAGTCAGCTCAGGTACTTCAGAGCTTGTTAGTTTTAGCTCAGACAGTTTGGACAATTCTGCACCACTGTGGATTGCAGGAGGGTTTGTTAATTCAGCGGCGATGCAAATGGAAGCAGCCAGCAGAGGTTCAGGGTCCTGCCTGTCTTGGGGACCACAGAGCAGAGACATCAAAGTAGTTCTGCAGACCAGTCCGTGATCAGCAGAGATTCATCGGACAATTTGCTGTGCTGAGCCAGAAATGACTTCACGTTGCACCTTGTCACTGTCATCCCAAAGTTACTGTTTCCAGGAGTGTGACATGTGGCACAGAGACCACAGAATCACAGAATCACAGAATCACAGAATTGCCTCGATTGGAAAAGCCCTTTAAGATCATGGAATCCAACCATGAACCCAACACTGACCAGTCCCCTATGACTAACCCATGTCCCTCAGCACTGTGTCTACAGGACTCTTCAATCCCTCCAGGGATGGGGACTCCACCACTGCCCTGGGCAACCCCTTCCAATGCCTCAGAACCCTTGCAGCAAAGAAATTCTTCCTCACATCCCATCTCAACTGCCCTGGCCACAACTGGAGGCCATTTCCTCTTGTCCTGTGACTTGGTCCTTGGTTGAACAGACCCATCCCCACCTCTCTCCACCCTCCTCCAAGGGACTTGGACAGAGTCACAAGGTCTCCCCTCAGCCTCCTTTTCTCCAGGCTCAACACCCCCAGTTCCCTCAGCCACAAGGGAACTCAGCACACTTGTGCTCCAGACCCTTCCCCAGCTCCGTTGCCCTTCTCTGGACACGCTCCAGCACCTCCATGTCCTTCTTGGAGTGAGGGGCCCAACACTGAACCCAGTACTCCAGCTGTGGCCTCACCAGTGCCACAAGGTAACTTCCCTGGTCCCACTGGCCACACTATTCCTGATGCTCCATCTGGCTGCAGGCAGAGCTGGCTGAGCTCTGCCAGGGCTTTACTAGCCCAGGCTCAGCACCGTTTCAAAGCAGCTGCATCGCTCCTAGACCTCAACTGGCCCCAGAACAAGTACAGCTCCATTTGTATGCGCTGCTGTTCCTGAACCAGTAAATCATATTGAAGCCGAGCTGACTCTGCACAAAGCCATCTCAGGTACATTTAATTTCTGACAGCTGGTAGTGCTTTAAAAATGAAGAATTCAAGTCACAATGCAAAGGGAACTGGTGAAATGGAGTAGCTCCTACAAACTAGGAGCTCAAACTAATTGAAACAGCACTTTGGTCTGATGTTAAAGCTGTGAATCTGCAGCTGAGGCTCCAAAGCAGAATGATACTAACAGCCAGAACAGTGCTAAGGAAGAAAAAAGCCGTGTGGTTGGCACAGCCATGGCTGCAGTGAGGTGGGTAAATCTCAGTACATCTGAATGGACACAAGGGAGCAGTTACCTGCCCCTGAAACTGGGGAAAGAACAGAGAATCCAGGTAACAAAAGAGAAATTTTAGCTTGTGGATATGGGCAGGATCCTTGGGATGAGGGAGAGGGACAGATTAATGCAGGGAGTTTTTGAATCATTGAATCATTTAGGTTGGAAAGGACCTGTAAGATCATCAAGTCCAACCGTGAACCCAACACTGCCAAGTCCACCTCTAAACCATGTCCCTAAGCACCACATCTACACGTCTTTTAAATCCCTCCAGGGATGCAGACTGAACCACTTCCCTGGGCAGCCTGTTCCAATGCTTCATAACTCTTTTGGTGAAGAAATTTTTCATAATATCCAATCTAAACCTCCCCTGGCGCAACTTGAGGCCATTTCCTCTTGTCTTACTGCTTGTTACCTGGGAGAGGAGACCAACCCCCACCTCTCTCCACCCTCCTTTCAGGGAGTTGGAGAGAGCCAGAAGGTCTCCCCTCAGCCTCCTTTTCTCCAGGCTCAACAACCCCAGTTCCCTCAGCCGGGAACTCAGCACACTTGTGCTCCAGACCCCTCACTGATGGGTGAGAGGTTTCTATAGGAGGATCTTGCTGGGGAATGAAATCCAGGAGTCCTCGATTGACACAATGAGTTTAGAGAAGAATATTAATAAAATATACAGTGCCTCCTGGTAGCAGCATTCGTAATAACCACCCAGATAAATGTTAATGTTGATATAAATAAAGCTACATGCAATTATGATCAGCTAAGCTCAGGAAGATACTCTTTTTGTGGATTGAACACTGAAGTGCATGCTGTGCACTTACAGAGGTTGGAAGGAGAGGATTTATATTGTCTCTGAAAGATTCACCACCGACCACTGCCAGAGACAGGATATTACATCGATCTGTTTAGGAATGAGAATTTCTCTTTTCTGCAACAACCGCAAAATATTTGTGCTGGGAGTTGAGAGCTTTGGCCTCACTTAATTCGATACTAAAAGATCTTGGTGGACAGAGATCTATAAAACTGCCAGCGTGATCTAGTGAGAAGCTCAGCTATGCCTCCGCATAGGAAGAGTTTGTCTTATGATAAGGCAGGAGCTTAAAGTAAAACCTAAATGTAAACATATAAATACAATGGTTTGGTATTTCCTCTAGCTCCCACTTGAAATGCAGGCTAGAACAGCAGAGGTTTGTCCTAGTTTAACAGCATGGTAATAATTGCAGATAGACCATCAGTGAGGCTGGCGTGTTCGTTTAATGGATTGCCATCGTTGCTAGAAAGAAATGGTAAATGCTTGGGATTGAAAATCTAGTGTAAGTGCACTTTTATGACTGAGCTTCTGTCACGTAAAGATGGTAATTGCAGCATCTTTCAGTTCAATCAGTTTAAAATAGTGTCCAGAGAAGGGAACGGAGCTGGGGAAGGGTCTGGAGCACAAGTGTGATGAGTTCCCGGCTAAGGGAACCGGGGTTGTTGAGCCTGGAGAAAAGGAGGCTGAGGGGAGACCTTGTGGCTCTGTCCAAGTCCCTTGGAGGAGGGTGGAGAGAAGTGGGGGTAGGTCTGTTCAACCAAGGACCAAGTCACAGGACAAGAGGAAATGGCCTCCTGTTGCACCAAGGGCAGTTGAGATGGGATGTGAGGAAGAATTTCTTTGCTGAAAGGGTTCTGAGGCATTGGAAGGGGTTGGCCAGGGCAGTGGTGGAGTCCCCATCCCTGGAGGGATTGAAGAGTTGTGTAGACACAGTGCTGAGGGACATGGGTTAGTCGGGGACTTGTCAGTGTTGGGTTAATCATTTGACTCGATGATCTTAAAGATTTTCCAATCTAGGTGATTCTGTGAATCTGTGACAATCTGGAGGAGAGCAGTTTTGCAAGGAAGACTGAGAGAAATAGGAGAAAGTTTGGAGTCAGCGAGCAGTTAGCCTCCAGTCCTGCTCCCCTTCCAGTGCACAACAGAACTTCCCTCTAAGGGCAAGAAATTAGGAATGGCCACATAGGAAACCACAAGGAGATCTTCAAAATGGACCTTTCATGCTTCTGTACATAAATCAATATTTATCTTGGTATAACCAGAGTGGATTTGTTGGCGGGGGGGAAAGAGAAGAGGAGAAGGCGATTAATCCTGATGCCAAGTGTACACAATGAGAGTATGGGGGAGGCTGCCAACCCCATCCCACTCTATGGCTCCAGCTGCAGGGAAAGTATAGGCAGAAAATTACCCAAGCACTGACCTTTCCATCACCCATCCCTGGTTTTGTGTGAATAAATGGTCTTTGCCCTGTACTCTGTCTTCTCTACTCTTAAGTATCCATCCTTCTAACTTTATGCACTGAACTCTCATCTCATAGTAAGCTTTCCTAAAACAAGTGAGCCCTCTCTCTGCCTTTCACAGTCCCAACCTCCCACCACTTCTCCTGCTCTACCGATGGCATTTATCTAACCCTGAATAAACCACCTAAACCAGCAGAAAACTGCCCAACCAAAAAACCAAACAACCAAAAAAAAGATTAAAAAAAGATTTTAAAAAGAGCCACAAACTTAAGATTCCCTCAAAAAAAAAAAAATTGTTTGTTTGTTTGGGTTTTTTGGTGATGGATCAAGCTGGGAGTGAAGGAGGAGAGAGCAGGAACATCACTTTTGGCAGCAGCAAGCTGCTACAGGCTAAGGAATTTCACACAATTTCCCCTATAGGCACACCAGGCAGGTTGAGTAGGATGAACCTGCACCACAGAGGTGTCACCTAGGTGTGGTATTGTCCTGTTTTTTAGCTGGGACAGAGCTGGTTTCTTTTTAGCAGCTACAACAGCGCTGTGTTTTGGTTTCAACTGGGATTTGTTATGAGAGAAATGCTGAGAACATCCCAATGTTTTCATTTTTGTCACTGGAAGTTGAAGAATTTTGTGTTCTGTCAGTCTACAAGTGCAAGATCTAAGGGGGGAGGAATATTGAAATTAATAAGCTAAACTGGCATTTGGATATGCCAAGGGGCTATTCCATCTCATATCCCACCATGGGCAGGATATTCCTGAGGGTTTCTTCCTCTCTTGCTCTCTCTGGCTTTCTCTCAGGCTCTGGCTCTCCTGGGATTGCAGTTTCAGGGTTGTCACCCCTCTGGGATCGTTATCTGGGAACGGGCCGGGCTTGGTCAGTGGGTGGTGAGCAGTTGCACTGTGTATGACTCATTTGCATATTTTATTACTATTGTTATTATAATTACTATTTTAATATAAGTTTTATTTTATTTTATTTCAATGATTAAATTGTTCTTATCTCACCCTATCTCCTTACCCTTGCTCCCAATTCTCTCCCCTATCCACTGTGGGGTGGGCAGTGAGTGAACAACTGTGTTTGGCTGCTCACCCAGTGCCAGCCCAGTGCCACCACCACAGGTATCCTGTACCTACATCTTCACAAAGGTATCCTGATCGACTCGTGTGCATCTATCAGTCAAACAAAGATAAATGTTGCTGTTCTGATGGAACAGCAGATGGGAAATTAGTTGTGTTACATTCTGTTACACCCTATTAGTTTTAGTCCTGGTGCTCAAATCTGGCTAGTATTTATCTGGGGTAACTGCCTGGCTTTTGTGAGAGTAATAATGAATAACTAAGCTTTTTCCTGTCACAATAATAATGAAGTGTTAATGGTTAATTAAGGAGCAGAATGAGAGAAAATCCAACCATGCAGCCCTTGCTGCCAGTTAGTGTCTAACTAGACAGTCAGATGTGGAAGTGTCAATGTAGCTGGGTAAATGAAGGAGTGATATAATCACACAGCGTCTATAAATGTAAATCAAGATCAATAAACACACTGGCTGTATAGATTCTGAGGGTGGATTTAGCAGCTTTAAGGCTACAAAATTTCCTGATTGCCAGGACCTTTAGCATCCTACTTGTTTATCCTAAAAATGCTTCAATATCCTCCTGTGCCAGTAGTTGCACTGAATTCCTGAAAGTATGTATGTGTGTTGTAGGAGAAGAAACATTTAACAGCATCAAAGATGGAGTAGAAAAGAAAAAAAAAAAAGACTTTACAAGCAAAACCCCCTTTAACTCAAAATTATCTAATTAATGTTCAATTTAGAATGGAAAGCCACAAAAGTTATCTATAAATCTAGTTGTTATAAACTAATCTAGAAACAGCTCTAAATCTATATTCCCAAGCTTTTGTATCTTGGCTGCACTAGAAAATATTCCTTCCACATTCTGTAAAGTTGAGCTTCAGTGCTACTGGCCAACATCTGCAGTGCTGGTCAAATCAAGGTCCACACAGTAGAAAAGGAGTTTGAATATAATTTCTAACCCGAGCATTGGATACACTCGGGTCTAGTTAAAACATATGAGCCAAGGAAAATCATCAGAAAACTTCATTTGAGGGGATTTAATCACATCTTAAACGTAGCCATGTTTTTTCTTGTCTGGCATTGGCAAGATGTGTCTGAGTCAAATTCTCCTGGCAGTAGGAAAGCTGGTAAGAAAGACAGGGACAGACTTTTTAGCAGGGCCTGTAGTGATAGGACAAGGAGTGATGGTTTTAAACTAAAAGAGATGAGATTTAGATATAAGGAAGAAATTTTTCACACTGAGGGTGGTGAGACACTGGCCCAGGTTGCCCAGAGAGGTGGTAGAAGCCCCATGCCTTGAAAAAATCAGGGTCAGGTTGGACGGGGCTCTGAGCAACCTGATCTGGTTGAATCTGTCCCTGCTCACTGCAGGAGGGTTGGACTAGATGACCTTGAAAGTTCCTTTCCAACCCACACCATTCGATGATGCTGCGATTCTAAACAGGAGCAAACTGTGTCCTCTAATTCTCAGGTGAAAACGATTCATTTCTTGAAACAAAACTACGTCTCTGCCTCTCACTCAGACCATCTATTTCTTCATTTTCTTCTATTATCCCCTCTGCCAGAGCACAACATCAATCATTTTCCTTCACTACAGACAACCTCGGCTGTTGACTTGTCTGAAACCATTGTAGGATGAACTCGCTGGCAGAAAACACCTTCTAATGTGTGGTTTGACAAACTGTCACTGACCCATCGCGTGAACTCACTCACACCCTCTCTCTACGCTGGTTTTTTTTGTTGTTGTCCCACTTACAGGGAAATGAAAGGGGAAACCATAAAAATAACGAGCACGTAAGCAACGCTGCTGGGGAACAAACAGCCGAGAGGAAGAGCAGAGAAAAAAAAAATCATATACAGCAGAGAAACTCTCCCAAGATAAATGCAAAGATTTAGGGCAGCCAGAGTGTAATTGCAACGTTTGCAAAAGTCAGCGTGCATGCACTGCGTTATTTCCTTTTGTTTTATTCTCTCCCTCTGTGATCAGACTTTCCACATCATTTTCCCCATGCTTTGGCCTCATGTTTGCAGTTTTTGAGACTGTTACAAGCACTGTTGGTATCTGATCTTTGAAAAGTGAGACAAGTGAGTTAATTTGGAGTATTCAGAACAGGAGTGCTGTAGTTCCACGGTTGGATAAGCTTTACCCTAGAAGGCAGATTTCTAGGACAGACAATATTTATGAGCGTAGGCATCATTTGCTGAGGGCAGTGAAATGTGGGCTCTTTGGAGGAAGACTGAGAAAACAAAATTGAAACCACTTCTAAGCCTGGCTCCCTGACTTCTTGGATTTGTATAAATGTGAGTCCATCATCATTTTCCATATTCTTCCCTGCTTAATACCCACCAAATATCCCCCAGTTTGGCCAGTATCTGTTCTGAACCATACGACTGATGTGTGGGTATCACTCAGGAAGCAGCCCTCTCCATCAGACTACAAAGAGGTCCTCACTGATTCTGAAGCAAGATGTGAAAGTTTCACTCTCTGTTCATATTCAGATTTTGGGTTCCAGTAGCAAGTTTAAGCAGAAAAGTTACAGTGAAATATTGATGTGGAATGACAGTACTTTTGCAGGAAATCAAGAGATCAATACAGTTCCTGTATTCAAATAATTTTTTTTCCAAGAAAATCTATTTGTGAGTGGCTTAACCTGTGTTATTGAAATCTCAACAGGTTGGATCAATAGGCTGCAGCCAACTGCATGAAGTTCAACAGGGCCAAGTGCTGGGTCC
>NW_010312886.1:0-10122 GCF_000700745.2 Antrostomus carolinensis
CAATCCCTGACATTCTGTGATTCTGTGGAAGAAACTACTGTTTTGAAATGTCAGTAATTGCATAGTCCTTACTTGGTTTAGGATTGAGTTTGAAGCATGTGGGATGTGCTCTGTTCTCCTTCACTCTCCTTCTCGGTGATCTTGCACCAATGAAGAAACAACTTTTCTTCTCATGGTCACATCATGGAAAAGCTTAAAAACCTTTTTTAAATACTGCGTTGTTTTTGTTTGGTTTTTTTTAAAGTGGAAATCACCAGCTGCAGGAACAGGGCTTTCTTTTTAGCTGTTTGGAACTGTTTGGTAGAAGTTGACCAAATAAGTCTATTGAAAATTCATCTGATATGAGAAGATGCTTTCCTAGAGGCGCAGCTCATCTCATGCCACTTGGCTAGATAAATTCAGTATGTGTTGTTCCTGTCAGTCTAAATGTCTGGTTAGCTTTCATTTAAGCCTTTGCAGTTGGGTGTTAAGAGAGTTCAGTCTTCAGGAGAACTTTTTAGTCCTACTTGAATTTGATTTCTGTACACTAATGTGATTAATCTTTCTAGGAACAGATTATCCTTGAATGCAGGTGGCCTTTTAGCCAAAATGGAGGTAAAGCTGTTTCTTAAAATTCAACCACCAAAACGACAGTTTAGTGAACGATAGTGAAGTTTCATTTGTACTTCAGAAAAGCTGTAAAAGTTTGTTTGGAAAGTAAAGGAGGGAATGACTCTTAATTTTAATCCTTTTCCCTTTTGTCTAGACATGAACAGAACATTTCCAGATAATGTAAAATTCCGCAAAACTGCTGATCCCTGTTTGCAGCATACGCTCTACAACGTATTGGTAGCGTATGGGCATCATAACAAAGCAGTAGGATACTGTCAGGTACGTAATCATTGGTGTTTAAACAGGGCTGCATTTCACTAATGGTCATTGTTCTTGGCCATGTGAATGTGTGTTATTAAAAGCAGATCCACAAACTATTTCTGTTTTTTAAATGGCCCTTGGTGAGAGGGAAATGAATTGCTTCAGGCAAGTTCAAATGTCCTTGTGAGTTTCTCCGTGGCCTTTTTTGTAACTTAATTGATCATATTTGGTTCCATTTGTTAGCTGCAAAATACGTGCTTTATCACATGTGGTTGTAGCAAGATTAGTTGCTTCAGAGAAGAAGAGAAAGCGAACTTGCCTTTCCCTCTTCCTCCCTCCTGCCATCATTCCCAAAACAGTCCTTCGTATGTATAAGGCATAATGAGATTTCAGTTTCCTTGCTTTTTACTGTCACCTTTTTCGAAGTACAGGAAGACTAGCGTTCAGGCAACATCGTGTAGTTGAGAGGATGGTGTTGTTTATTTGGTCCCGGTAGAGACAGGCAAATAGGAAGAAAATTTGTTTGAAATTCAACCTGATGCTGCTTATATGGCAGCTCAAAAAAGCTTTGTTGTCACTGCCAGGTACTGTGAAGTTTCCTGTGGGACACAAAGAAAATAAAAGTTGATTCATGACAGTCAAGAAAAAAACTGGACATCTTTAAGGATCAGAAAAAAGCAGGAACTGTCATGAACAAAATGTGTTTTCAGTTCACTTAAAGCCCTCTCCTCTCTCCTTCCCTGCCTCACCAAAGATATGTGTGCTAACCTATACCTTATGTTGGTTGAGAAAGTCAGTACAGTAAATACAACTGTTCCAAAGTTAAAAGAATATGAATCATATTTATTGAAATCTTAGAGGGATTTAAACCTAGACTGAAGTCACTAAAAAAAATTCTTATTGTATATCCCAACCAGTTTTAGTACAGAAATTATTTGAATAAGGGAAGTAAAATATGAATAATTTTTATTGTTTTCAGAATTATGTATTTATTGAAATAGAATTTTAGTATTTTGAGAATAACAGAAGGGGTGGAATTATGAATACTCCTTTTTGCCAGTGGCGGGCTCCTACACAGAGGTAGTTTTACCCAAAAACATACACAACTTTGAAACCATGCCAGCTTCCGCCCAAAATATGTATCCAATTGTTACTAAAAAAGTTTTGGTACATTAACTGTTCAATCAGTGGGCTAATCTTTGCATTTTAACTTGGTGTTATGAACACTGAAGACAAAAGAGATTTAAAAAGCCTTATTGTGATTTCTTTTCAACTCTGATCTCCTCATAGGATGAATGTTATCTTTTCTGGCTAAGTAATTAGGACATAAACCAAAGGTCAACATATGCTTTCCAAGGCATGGCATAAATCAAGCAAAGTTTCAGGAAATCACCTTTTACTGCTAGAGAAGCAGCAGACTTCATCAAGATAGATATAGTGATACCCAGTGCATGATGGGAGAGACCCTATAAACACTAGAAAACTCAGAATGAAAAATGGATTTTTTTTTTTCAATGCTTTGCAGAACTTTTACAGACTGAAGGCTCCCTAGGGAATGTTTTCATAATGCTAGTGCATTGGTGGCACTTACTGGCATTTAAGTCTTCCATCTGTAAGTGTATTAGGCTTTGCATTGTCATGCCATGACAGTGGTACAGTGTTGCCTACCCTAATATAACCAGCAAATTTGTGAACACAGGCTCTGGAGTAGTTTGTCGTGTGTGTCATGTTAAGTGACAAACAGTCTCTTGTCACTATAGATGCAATTACTAAGTTAACTGTCAGCATGGAAACAAATAGTTGCCTTCCTAGCTAGAAGGCCAAACACTCTGTAAGGCCATGCAAGGTCTCTCCAAGCCATTTGTGTAACAACTGCTGTAGTGACTCAAAGTCTGAAAATGAAACATTGGAGAAGATGTAATGTCCCGATGTTTCCATGCTCTAAGCGTGTTGCAAGGCCTTCTGAGGTGGGACAGGTGAGTCAATTCTGTTGAATACCAGAAATGAGATCTTAGTTCAGAGAGGAAGTTGCAGCTCCCAGGGGCTGTGGGGGGCATTCTTTTTGGTAGCTGTCCTCTGCCTCACAGCCATAATTGGCAGCACTGCAGGATACCTAGAGACAGTGGTGCTACATGTGGTGATAGACATGCTGGAGAAGCCCAGCTTGGAGGGAGGGAGAACAGGGAGAAGGTCAAAGAAAGGGCTGAAACCGAAGAAGGCAATGTAACCAACACCAGCCTTCATAGCCTGTAAATATTTAAAGGTAACATTCTGTTAGCTTAGGAAGACTTTGAGGGGGCTTGCCCCTCAGAGGCAGCTTTTGTATATTGTGATTCTGATGTGCTGTCTATGCTGTTAGGGTTACTAGCTTGTTTATGGTGGAAAAGACATATTTTAAAAATGCACTGTGGTGTGGTTCACTTTCTTAAGCATGTAAATTGGTAGTATTGCCATAACTTAGCAGTGTTATGGTGAATACAAGAAAAAGAGTGCCTGAGACAGGGTCAGTGTGTTTACAGGGAATAACTCTTCATGACCTGTGTGTTTTGTATGTCACTTTTCCAATCAGAGTGTCAGTAATGATTTAAAAAAATTGCACAGTTGGAATTTGGCCAGTCATCACGAATTTTCTGGTAGCTCTTCCCGTCTCCCCACCTCCCAGTGTTTCCTTTCTGTTTGCACATTGAAAAGCAGGAGCTATAGTGGCCAGTCATTGACTAGCATGTGGAGTACTGGGGGCATTATGGGAGCACATTATTTGTATACAGTCATTTGATGAGTTAAGCAGCAACAGCTTGTAAAAAAAGCTGCTGGAGCTGCAACTTTTTACTAAAGAGTGTTTGGGTCAGGCATTCTCCTTCTGCAGCCGCACTGTCTGCCTGCAGGTGTGCTGTGTTTGTACTGCACCTCTAACACAGCTGTGTTTTGCTTCTGGTCAAAGCAGTCTGCAATTAACATTGGGACAGATCTTTGGGATTTAAAAAAAAAAAAAGGAAAAAAGGAAAATTGTAGGTAAATTAGAGACTACCAAGCTTTTTCTTTTAATTTACCTCTCCTTGATCTTTGTTAATAATTGTTAGCTGTTGTCATGCAGGTTTAACAGTTTACTCAACCAGTGGTCTTTATTACTAGATTTTACTTATTATGCTCACTTTGTAGAACTATAGTGATGTAGCCCTTAATCAAAAGAAAGAAACTAGAAACTCTTTAAGTGTATGCATCTTAAAACCCTTCTTTCTGTTTCAGGGCATGAACTTCATAGCTGGATACCTAATTCTTATTACAAAGAATGAAGAGGAGTCCTTTTGGTTGCTAGATGCTCTTATTGGAAGAATATTGCCTGGTATGCTAAAAACATGTATAGTTGTATTCATATATTGGAACTTGGCTTTTATTTTATCTTTAACATTCTTCTCCATTTTTAGAACTTTTACATGTTAAAATGGACTTGCATGGACTGAAGATTTTTCTAGGGTCCTGGAAATACAGGACAAAAACACAGCAGACAGGCAAAACTTGTCTGTTTTACAGTCAGGTTTTAGTCTTGATGCAGTGGTTTATGTGTATGTTAATTTGCAAGTCTTACTCCCTACTTATACCTGTTAGGCAGATGTCTTCCTGTACCAGTATGATGCTGGGGAACAGGACTTGCAAAGGTGTCTGGGATTTGGTACTTCTGGTTGCAGGAATGTTATATGAGGTGCAGATGAAGCTGTGATTGCAGAGCAGAGCAAAGATGGGAGGTGTGCACAGTTTGAGCACTGAGCAGGAATTCCCAGTGGCTTGGCTGGAGGCAGCATGAGCTTTCTTCAGAAGTATTTGGTAAGGTGGTGGTAGTTTCTCCTGTGGCTGTGTCCCCACTTCTGAGCAGGGACATCTTGGGCACTTAACACTTGATGATTTTGCAACAAAACACACAAATGTCAAAATCCCTGTCTGTGTCTGTATGATGTTCTTATCAGAAGCTCTGTTATAGTCAATGATGATCTAGCCAGGGTGGTCAGTAGAGTCCAGAGGGAAATTCAGCACATGCTAAGCTGTAGACAATATCTACATCAGTCAGTTGAGTACCTCTCCAGGTTCCCTTGCCTGGATCTCTGGCATTACAAGCGGTGTTGACACACTGAATTTTTCCCCATGTATAAGCTGAATCTTGCCACATGTGTGAAGTAGCTTAAAACCAGAAGCAGACACAAGGCACAGCTATGTTTTATATTTGTATGAAATACATTTGAGAATGTTCTTTCTTGGGATTTAATTATAGAAGAAGAAGGATTTCTTCATTAACTCCTATTACCATTGCACAGGACTGACTACAGCTACACCCTTAATGTAAAAGCCATATTCAAAATGGAAGACTCTTTTTTTCTATAAGGAGGCTTTGAAATTCCCTACAATGTAAAAGCCATATTCAAAATGGAAGACTTTTTTCTATAAGGAGGCTTTGAAATTCCCTATAGCCTAGTTTTGCTTTTGAATTTATCTTTACCCCAAATGGTTAGAGGCTGAATTCAGTATTACAGTGTCAACTAAGTTCCTGGTCAAGGACATCAAGGTTGATACTTTAATTTCTGCTTCTCTCACTTCTTGTTTAGGATTAAACAAAAAAAAAAAAAAAACCCACATAATTTTTGGTTCCTTATTGAATAGAAGGGAAAAACTCTGATGAAGAAGGAAAAGGAACCGAGGCAGTCTTTTACTGCTTTTAAACAACTGTAAGAAACTTTTACATGGAATACACCCTACAGGAACTCGGTTCCTTATTGAACAGAAGGGAAAAAAATTGTTGAAGAAGGAAAAGGAACTGAGGCAGTCTTTTTCTTACAGTTGTTTAAATGCAGTAACTTTCTTTTACATGGAATACACCCTACAGGAACTCGGGATTTCCTTGCGTAATGAGCAGAGTGGTTTGACTGTGTTTGCAGATTGAAAGAGTAGAGACAGGCAGGGAGCGCTACGACTTGTTGAATCAATCTGCAAATATTTGAGGGTTTGCAGCCTTGAAGTTTACTTTCAAGCTATAAAAATAGTCTAAAAAAAGCAACTGTGTTTGTTGCTTTTGTTCATCCTTGAGAGCTATAAGCTGTGCAAACAGGTAGGAGACTTGAGGGCTGCTGTCTGCCATGCGACCCTCCACTGGCTGACATCGGTGGATGTGTGAGGGATCAGGCCCTCAGTAAAAGGGGTTTCACTGCAAAGTGGTGTGTGGCAACCTTTGCTGTTAATCTTTTTGATAGTGTTATATGTTTTTATTTGGGGCAAAGGAGTAGATTTGGAATTTTTTATTCATTGTTTTTGGTAGGGAGCTTACTTTAGTTTGTCGTAAAACCTTTAGTTTTTCTTGTATATCCTTCTTCTATACTTTGCTGATATCTAAATGACAGAAGTTGCTCTTATTTTTCCCTCTTAGTTGTTGAATTTATCTTAACACCAGTAGCATTGGTGATGACAAGAAACCCATAACGTGAAGGGCAATTACTGTGTATAAAGGAGATGTGCATTTACTTAAGTTATATTTTTTTTTTATATATATGTATATATATATTTACCACCCTGTCACAAGAGTCTTGTTACAGACTTTGGCCCGGATTCAGCACATCCAATACAGGCATCCATCTGAGATGCTGCAGTTAAAAACATACATGCTTATGTTTCTTTGATACTCAGTGGGGAAGGGGATATCGGATCAGTATTGTTGATCTGGGTGTGCCCCTTTCCCCTCCACTGTCAGTATTAAGAGAGCTTGTGGTGTCTCTTCCAGCTTGGGTTCCTCAACAGGAGCACAGGTTAGGTAGTGTGGATCTTTTATGTAGCAAAAATATTTGTATTGAGTGATACAAGGCTTCAGTGTCAGAAAACTTGTTGCTGATGCTCTTCTTTTTTATTTCCACTTTATTTTTTTTTCCCCTTTTATTCCCACTACCCTCTTATATCATACTTGAGTTGTACATTTATAAAATTCAAAGCATGATGGATAAAATAATTGGCATGATTTCAGTGAAATATTATGTGTGTTTAAGTGAGAGGGGGAATCGGACAGACAGACTGTATCCATAAAGAAATTTACTCAGGTAAATAGGTACTGCCCTTTTGTTAACAGGGCAAAGTACAACACATTTCAGTTTAAAGCCCCATAATGATTTGTTGGGCAAGCAGAGAAACATTGTATATTCTCCAGATCTTAGAGGTAAAAGTAGGAGTCGTTTTTTGTTGGATGTTGACAGTTTGATTAGCCACCATTTTTCCTTTACTTTGGTTGCTGATGCTCTTTTCTCAATCTGTTTGTATTATAATCTACGTGGTTTCCCCTTTCATTGCAACAGATGTGCCTCCAGGTTATGTCCTTGTTTTAGAGTGTGTCCTGTCTCTGTGAGTTAAATCAGTGATGACTTAGGACAATTTATAAATCCCTTCTCTGCCCTCTGCAGTGTCCCTATGAAAATAGCCGCTCCAGTACCTTGATGCTGGCAGCATTGTTTTGGTCAGCAGATGAACCAAGGCAGCCACAGATCAATGTCATTGATTGAAAAATGTAGAATGTGACAGATGGGGGCATCAGTGGCAGCTTTCTGGGGAAGTGCTGTGGCCCACCTCCCCACTTGTACTGCTTTTTAGATCTGAATGGAGGTATGTACCATAGGATATGAAGAAGGTGTGACTGCTCCCCCTGCCAACAGGAGTGGGACAACTTGAGAACGGGACCCCATCAGTAGAGGTTTTCTGTCTGAATTGTTCTCTTACACTCAGATGGAGTTAGCACAGCTGTAAGAGCGAGCCAGCAAAAATTACAGTTTGATTTGTTGGTATGTGGAGTTGTGTGGCTGCCATTCATCTGGATGAATGTAGTACAGCTGGGTAAGGCCAGAAAGATCTTGCTTCTGCTGAAGACAAGCCTGTAGTCTACTGCTTGTTGTGCCTCTCAGCTGCTCAACCAGGGATTTGGAGGGATTAGGAGCATATCTCATTTAAACACAGCAAAGGAGAAAAGAATTACTTGTTTAACTGAAGTTTTGGGTGTTACCAAGATCTTTTATTCCCAGGTTCATTCAAAACAGATGGCTGGAGCAGACAGTATTGCTCACAAGAAGGAGTATGGATTCAATTTGAGCCCAGAGTGGAAGTGTCTGCAATTTGTATTCAGTGTACCTCTAGTGTTTCTGTTCTGTTAATAGCTCTGCATCTTGTTGAGAAATTTTTTTGTTCTGTTGAGGAATTATTGGGGAGGTTGCTTTAGAAAACATCAGGTAGGTGGGACCTCTAACTGTGGTACTTTGGTATGTAATTTAAGGAGCATATTTGTCATGTTTTACATATTTGTGATTAAATGGTGAGTTTAAGAGAAGAAAAACTTGACAAGTTGGGCTCACTTTAGCATGATAATTATGCTTATATATAGCAGAACAATAATTTTTTTTCTCCTCACTTCAGTGGTTCTCAGTCTGGAAGCAACAGTGTTTATCAAACTATACTCGAAGCAGTCTACTAGACTGTTATACTGCAGTTATTACTCTTACTGGAAACTGGTTGCAGAGTACTCCTTCAATGGTTAAGAGAGGTCTTATGATTTCTGCACTAATCTGTTTGTGGCCAATTTTATATCTTTTTATTCTTGTGCCAATGCTGACTTTTGAGGGTAAAAAAGTCCCCCTCTCTCTTGGGCTTACCTTTCTTGTATTTGCAGGATACAGTCAATTCATTTTACAGCTCTTTTGTATTACTAAGCTGTTTGAGTCGAACTCCTCTCCTGCATGAAACTTCTCTTCCCATTTTAGCCTAATAATAATTTTATGTGCTTGTTCCAGTTTGATTTTTTTTTTTTAACTTGATCATAATGGCATTCCTTTTTTTCAGTGGGAAATTTGCTAGTGCCTTGTGCAGTGGCATTATTTCTATTTTTTCCACAGCTGAAAGTGTTTTATCTGAGAAAGGAAAAACAGTAGGATCTCCCTTGCCTTTTTTCCCCTTGTGGCACTCTGGTTTTGACTTGTGATCTCAGTACTAATGCATGTGCTATTGCTCTTCCCTCATTGTCAACAGATGTTTTTTCTACAGCTTATAGGAATTCATAACACCTTTTTGCTGAACTTTATTTGTACATTCTTGTCCTTGATATTTTAAATATCATCACGTGTCTCTTACTCTGATCTTTTCACTGTGCTACTCTCTTGTGCCTTGTGTATTGACGTGGAACAGTTATCTCTCAGTTTAGGATCTTTAACAAGTACCAGCTTTTTCTTTTTCTCCAATGTTGTTAATAAAAATCTTACATTAGGTGTAACCTACAAGCATTCTTCAAGGATCAGTTTAACAACCTTCCTTCAACCTGGTACTTTTTAGCTTTTTGGTTTCTAATTTTTTTATTTTTTTTTTTACCCACATGCACTGCCTGGCTGTTTATCAATAATTAAAAATAAGAACAGAGTTCTTATAGCCACAAAAGTAGTAGACTGCACTGAACTAACTGGCATTATCTGCAGGGGCACAAGGTGCAATGCAGGACACCCTGTTGGTGGGTAGCTCAGTGGCTGCTGGTTAAGGCAAACGTCTGCATGTTGAGATAATAGATATCTAACGCATTTCTGTTTTGAGCTCTCTGTGGTTCTTGGTTGTATCACCAATAGACTTGCAGGTACTGTTGCATAAGAGATTGGGCATAGCACGAGACGTGAATATTTGAACTGAATAATAACGTAGTTCCATATCAAACTCTGGTATATCCTTCTCTTTCGAGTGATTCATGCTATAACATTCTTTAAAGTCCCATCAGACAGACTTCCAGGTTTGAAGGGAAGGGCCACTTGTGAAATGCAGAATGTTTTGCTGCCTTTACAATATTTCTATTTAGACTGCTTGCTTTAAGTTGCAGTTAAGCATGCATTTATTTTGTTTTTGTGGCTGAATTTATTTTAATACCTTGATTGGGTATTGCCAGGGAACCTCTGAATGCAGAACTGGCTGGGCAGCTGTGTCTTTTAATACCTGCTTCTCCAAAGGGGAGTGGAACTTTGTTTCACATGAAGTGTTTTATTCAGCTGTTGTTTTGCCAATTGATGGGGTCAGCGAAAAGGACACAGGCACCAACTTGAAAACAAAACCAAACTTATTTTACTTTAGTTTGAAGTGGGGGGAAAAAAGAATAAGCAGGGAACAAAGATAAACAGGGTAATGCACCTTATCATTACTGTGTAAGAGAAAGCAGCGTAGTGGTTAAGAAAGATACATCACCAATTGCCAAAATACTTTACCATAGAATCATAGAATGGTTTGGGT
>NW_010312887.1:0-57561 GCF_000700745.2 Antrostomus carolinensis
CCTCTTCCCGCACCCGCTGCAGAGATGTGTGGAGTTAAAAGAGTTAATGTCAGGGTGCACGTTGCAGAATGTGGCTCTGGTGCAGAATTACTAACTCAGGGGTATGAGGCCTGGCTGGGCAGACTGTGAAATGTTCCTCAGGTGAGAAGGCGTCTGTTGGTAACGTCGGTACCGAGGGAGCTGCCTGGAAGCAGAGGAGGACAAATTTTGGGGCGGAAAGTGGAAATGGAGGCAGCCGGTCAGGCAGGCGCCTGCCTCGCACTCGCAGGCTGCCGTGGGCCTGCGGACCCCGGTGGCTCTCTGGAGGCATTCTGTCTGACGCCCAGTCTGCGCAGCCATCCGCGCACCCCGACTGGAGAGCAGGACAAAAAGCTTTCGGCTTATGTCTTGCATTTTTAGGGGAGTGTTATTTTAACTTTTCAGAATATAGCTGTAAACGTTTTGCGTCTGTTTCAGTTTTGTGGTCTGATGTTTGAAAAGCTTTTATCGTGTGTTGCCTTGCACAAAGGGGGAGCCTTTCTCTAAGGCTTTATTTTTTTTTTTTTTTTCAATTCTGCTTGCTTGAAATTCAGATTGATGCCATAGCTGTTTGAAAACTTTGTGTGATTATAAGTGGACTTTCTCAGAAGTGACGTACTTAAAAAAAAAAAAAAAAGTGTGGTCTTACATTTCTGCTTAGATTATGATTTTTCCTGACAGAAGTTGAAGTAAGATATGAGGGTAGTCATTGGAGAGGTGATTCTGAACCTGTGGGTTTCTGGTGATGGTTAGCATTTATGGTCTTGTCTTTAAAAACATAGTATATGAGTGGAGAGATGACTCAATCCAGTTGAGAGCATCCTGAAGGCAGGAGCCGTAGAAATCTAAAAATTTGAAACCTCGTTTAAAATTACTGAGGTTTTGATGGAAGAAGATAAAAGTGAATAGCTCAATACTTATATGTATTATTTTAAGAGAAAAAAACCCCAGGAATCTGTATGAATTAATGTGTGCTGTCTGGACAATGTTCAGTCACACAGTATCTTTTATGGTTCTAAATTTTATGTGTTTTTGTTCCTGTGAAGTGGATTTGAGCTAAAGAAGAATAATATAGACCATGGAGACTGTACATATCTACTCAAAAATAATTGTTTCTTCTGCAGTGGTATTTCTTTGAAATAACCATGTTTTGTACCCATGTACAACAGGTCTTATGCAATTTATGAAAGTGTTTCCAGTTGATGCATTGTTTGGGGTTACATTTCATGGTTGCACATATGAAACAGACAATGTCAAAAAAAGACAAAAGGCCATAGGCTGTGGCAAGCCTGAACCCCACCCTACAGTACCTCTCTATTGTAAATATTTCAAATATTTACAGCTCTTTTGAGCAGTAGAGTTAGGCTCTGGTTTAGAGGTGTGTTCCTGAAGTAGTAATGCAATTGTGATGAAATTTGAAGTATTGTCAGCTTTTATGGATGTGTGATTCTGCCAGCTGCAGTCTTGCTATTAAATGTGCTAAGCTATACTTAAGGACAAACAAGGAAGAAGATGTGCGGGCATACCTACAGTCCTGGTGTTGTAATTTAGGAGGAGAAATTAGGTAAATGTAAAATAATTTGAATTATAAGAAGAAACTGAGGTGGGATCAGTTGTTTGTCTATTTTGAAAACTGAACTATGTAGTTTTCAGTAATCTTTGGGCTTCTAATTGATCCGGTATCAAGCAATATCAGAACATCTATGAGTTATGCTGTAGAAACCAGGAGTGATTAGGACTAGTTGTACTAGATGTGTACAGACGTGGGTTGGACATCGGAAGCTTGGTCTCTGATTAGGCATATGGTTTAGGATATTGTACTAGATGAGGCATTCCTTTGTAGCTCATCAGTGAGTCTGGGTTTGATTCTGAATCACAAAAATGGTTTTTAGTTGTTTTTTTTTTCATAATGATAACTTACAATGTGATTCAGCATTTTCTAATACAATAAAGGTAGAAAAGAAAATGAAAGAATAATAAATGTGACTGATAGATAGCTTTTACTGGTCGTGTTCCAAAGCAGTAGGATAAAGTCCTGGAGTTGAGCAAACAACAATGCACAGTTGCTGCTGAAAGTAAAGAAGCAAGCACCTGTTAAGAACAGCTGTTTTATGATCATTGTCTTTAAGGTCTCTGGAATTAAGAATTTTACTGGGAAGTTGAAGTAATCAACAACTTGTACAACTGTACAATTTGTGCCTCCCCTCATTTGTTGTACCAACTCATTGGATGCTAATTAACCTGAAATATAAAACAGTAAATTATTGTATCTTTGGAGTACTGTTTTAATAGTTGCCAGTAAAAGAAAGTTTACCTTTTCCCAAAGAGAACTTGATAAATATGTAAGTTAAATGAAACATTCATAGATTTCAACAGAGAGTAGTAAATCTGCTTTTGGAGTTGTGGGAGACCTTCAGAATATATGCTGTGAAAAGCATCTATTTTAAAATTGCCTTTTGTTTATTTGTTTAAGAGGTCAGAGATTAAACAGGAGCTTTTATAAGAAAAGCTTTTAGACAGTGGTTGATAAACCAGCTGGATTGACTTTTAAATAATTAATTTCAGCTTTGGTTTGCATTTCTGTTCTGAAAGCTTCATATTATTTTCTGCTCTTGGTTGCTTGGTAACTACTGGAAAGCTCTGATTTTTATTTTTCTTTTTCCAGGTGAATACATGCTTTACACCTGGTGGTACATTAAACAGATGATTGCCTTAAGTAGTTACATAGCTTGGCATGTGGTATTTCAGTACTTTAATTTTAGGTAATATTTTTCAAAGGCTATGATAATAACTCAAGAAATTCTGGTTCTCCCATATCCAGCCAGTGGCTTTTCCTTGCTTGGTAGTTTGAAATAATAATAATAAGAAAAAAAATCAGTGAATGTATTCTGGTTGAACACACAGAAGGTTATAAAAGAAATTTAATTCCTAAATGTAAGTTCTTATTGTGAAAGGCAACTTTGTTACTGACTTTAACCCCCCAAATAAGTAACATGTCATTGTATTTAATTCGTGTGAGGGTGAACCTAACAAGAATCCTTGCATGATAGCTATTAAGGCAAAAAAACCCCTCACCCGAAAGGCAATAGGGTGAAAATTCAAAGTGGAAGCCTTCTGAAGACTCCCCTTCCCATCTGGCTGCTATAAGGCAAAATTAAGGTAGTGGCTCAGTGTCAGCTGGACAGTTACCCATACTGCTACTTGGACTCTTGGCTTCCTTGAACTTTTGTCTAAAGTCTTGCACGGTATATGAAAAGAAGTCAGTGAAAATTTGGCTTTTGTTCTGATCTTTGTTTTACACATACAAAATCAAAATAGAATAATGTAATTTTATAAGCTAAGTGTGGAACAGAAAATAAAATAAGCAACAAAAATGGTTGAAAAGCAAATGCGGAGGGTTGTAGAATTATATATTTCTGGTTATAAATAAGATGTTCTTTATGACTCTTCCTAGATAGTTTGTGTTCCATACCCCCTCCTCCCCCCGCCCAGACATTTCGGAAGATTGAACTGATGGGTACAGATAGATGCAATCAAACGTACTGTGCTGCTGACTTCTTTCAGTCTGTTCACTGATGTGTGCAAGATGCGTATTCTGAAAAATAGAACCATCTGTAATTAGAATTCAGATTGTGAAAGAGGATAGCTTTATTTAACTTGGGATTTTAATTGTGATTTAAATTGGGAGGGAAAATAAATTTTGATCTAATAACTAGTTTTAATACTGGTTTGCATTTGTTTTTTGAAAAAATGTTTATTATTGATAACTGGCAGCTGCATTTACATACAACTTTTGGACTTTTGTTAGTTGCAAGTACTATATATATGCTTTGGTGGTTATGTAGCTTAACGTTCAGATTCTGAAGCTTTACTTTTTATGTTGAAGAATGGTGAGTAGTGGTTACCTTTTTCTGTACACTTAGTGTTCAGATGTTTTAACTAAAAAAGCAGCAAATGGTGTTTTGATATCTAAGCATGGTTTAGACAGTTCTACTTTAGAACTGTTAAATGAGTTTTTATAGATACATTTACGTATACACCTGTGCATAAACTTGTTTTCCTTAGCATAAGAGTTTAATAGTAGGATAAACTTAAAACTTAACACTAAGTTTTTACAACTAAGAAATCTAGTGTTACTAGTTGGATTTTACTAATGGATTAAACAGTGTAAAGATTAAAAAAAACCCCAACCCAGTAGCTATAATGTAATATACCTCTGGTTTTAGTATTGAGTTCTTTTTCATTGATTGGAAAGGGAGGGCAGGTCTTGTTAGCATCTCTTCCCAGTGGGCTTCTCAACTATGAGTGAAGCAGTTATTTAGCTGAGCAGAAGAAAATACTCTTTGTACATCTGTAGGTGTTTATCCTTAATGATATGTTCTTGTTACAGGTGATCAGCAAATCATTAGCAGTGAGCTTGTGTTGGTTGAATGCTTTTAATTCAAGTATTTTATTAAACTTTGGGTAGCGTACAAGGCTCTTCCCAAATAGAAGCTAATTTCAATTTAAGTTTTTTCTTTTCTTTTTTCTTTTTTTTTTTTTTTTTTTTTTTAATAATTGAAGTAAGTAATTTTATTTTTTTAAAATAAAGTCAGTCTGCATTTCACGGTGGTGTCAAATCAGATCAGAATCACAGCTTGGTATTGTGTTGTAATTCTTATTCCCTTGCAGTGAATTATACTGGGATAACACGCATTCAGTATGTTAAAATTCACCTTACCTTTCCTGCAGCTGTACACAGCAATATCAGAAGCTTTTGTACTGCGGTTCCTTTGTTCCTTTACCACAGAACAAGAATTAGCAAATTTTGTTATGCTGTTAGTTGTTACGTATAGACTGCAAATCAAGTAACTTATTAGACTTAATTCCAGCTTTGCATATAGCTAGATTTCCAACATAATGCTCAAATGTCGTGTTGCAGTACTGACCTTCTGGCCCCATCAGAGACTTAGCTCTGGTGAAGGAGTGCTGAGGCAGCTTGAGTTACTGGGTTGGCATTTGAGTAGTCTGTAGTCTTTAATGTCTGTTTTTTAAAAAAAATAATAACAGAAATTAACGGCAGACTTCCTGTTTCAGTTCTCTGGTGTGACGAAGATTCCATTCTGTTGGGAATCTAATAATCAGTTTTTAATGCTAATGAAGAATACTTGTTAGGTCTGTTGTTTCCCCCAGAGATCAGGTTTCAATTCTCCTGACTCTTCAGTTAATTTCTTTGTCTTTTAATGTGGTGATTGGCCTGCATGGAAAGTGTGAGACTGAGGTGGATGGCTGTGTCCCCGTGGAATTTTGATTTTAGCAGTCTTAGGTGGGTAGTGGTTAGTGCCTTTTTCTTGAGCAACCTTTTAGGATCCTAGAGGGAAGGAGATGATGTGAGGAAAAGGCTGTGTGTGATTTGATACAGGCTGATGAACCTTCCTCATGCAGCTGCACGTTTTCTCTGTTGCACCTAGCAGAGGATTGAAGAAGAGGTAATTTTCTAGGCTTTCAGCTTCCCAAGCCAGTAGCATTGCTTCTGATGTGGAAATGTGCTTTTCAACAGCCATCTTTTATGTTCCTGTCTCTAGCAGGAATCCTCAATTAAAGTTGCTGGCTCCTCTTTTTTTTTTTTTTTTTTTTTTTTAATTTTTGTCTTTGTCTCCTGATTTATCTCCTAGGGCTTCAAGTATTCTTCTCCTTTTCTTTCCCACTTGGGGGAAAAAAAACAAAAAGGGGAAGACATGAATGAGTCAGGAAAGAGATGGAAATTTTCAAAATTTTAAGCTTAAGATACAATGAAACTGTGGTCTTTGTGTAGCTGTTTCTGACTGCTGACCTGTTGTGGAGGTGGCAGACCTCAGCGTGTTGAAGATAAAATGCCTCTTTCCTGTATGTGTCTTTTGCTGCTGAGACTTTCCCTCTGTGTGGGCAGGAAGTTTTCATTGTAAGAATAGTAGCTGCAAGAGATGACTTGTAACAGTAGCTGAACTGGATGAAAGGATACCTTCTGCTTTGAGAGCTGGAGTTACAATTCTGTCTTTGGAAGAGTGAGGGAGGGACAGCTGCCCCTAAAGGAACCCAGAACATCAGGGCTTCTCTGTCTGCTTTAGAAGGTATAGAGAAATTAATGTGGTTTGGGTGGGATGCTGTGGTTCTTTCTGGCAATAGAGTGCTAAAATCCTGTCTAGTGTATAGGTTGAACAGAGTGTCAAAATATGTTGGCAAAGGGTGTTAATTTGCAACAGCAGAACAACTGCGCTGAGAGTTGAGAGTACAGGTTTGGTGGTTTGGGTTTTTTTGCTATTTTTAAGGTAAAGAAAAATGAAAGGCAAATAGTAGAATAAATATGCATTATTCTGAGATACAATGTCTGTAAAAGCTAAATATATTGATGTATTAAAGTGGCACTCTGTATGAGTGCTAATGCGGACTGTTGGAGTGTTTTTTCTCTGATAAGTCTGCTTGGGTATTTTTTTGTCTTGTTGCCATAGTGCCTGAACAGTTCCCAAATATTTGAATGGAAGAGAGACCACCTTTTCCTTCCTCCCTAGCCTGCAGGAGGAATAGCTTGATTAGTCTTTAGGGATACTTGCTTGTATGTATGTTTTATTAGAGGAAATTCTATTTTAAATAACATTAAAATTAACACCCCTGGCTGTTCTTTCTTTTTCTAAGAGTCAATCCACTGCATTCTGTACTGCTCAACCTTCTCCCATAGGCCAGTTTTATACTTTATACTGAGCACAGATAGGGAAAGTGTGAAGAGTTACAGAAAGAACTTCTACCCCTGAATGCTCAGGAAACGTGAAGGCTTATCCCACCAAGAGTTTTGAATGGTGTCAAACAACATCTCAAGAGCACTGTCTGGGGTTGAAGTGGAGAGAGCAGAAGTAGTTAGTAAGTTCAAAGTGATTTAAGTTGGAAAGCCATGCTTTATAGATTAGGAATGTACTAGCTGTAAAACTTGCCTTCTCTGCAGTGTTTAGCCCAAGTAAGTGTATTTCAGTTGCTGGGACTGAACCAATTGAAGTAACTGCACAGTGGAGCAATGTTAGGTTCAAGTGGAACAACTGGGTTAGTAGCTGATGTGTTGTAACTACCGGAGTCACATCAACATTGTAAAGCTAGCACAAGCCTTTAGAGCATTTGAGCTTCAGCTGCTTGCTTCATAATGCTCTCCCTTCCGGTTAGTCCAAGGTTAAAGCATATATAGTTTGAACTTGATGTTTTTGTGTTCACCAGATAGCCAGTAAGGGGCAGAGCTTGAGCATGGCTCCAAGTGCACTGAATGCATGTGTCCTGTTATGGTAGTACCAGGGAGAACATCTTGGTTAAAGATGGGAGTCAGACTCTTTGCAGTACTACAGAATTCTCAGTCAGTCATGGAGGCAATCAAAAACCCCACAAGCAGCAGTGCTCTGCGGAGAGAGGGTGGATATCTATCTTTGAATTTAAGGGACTTGTAGAGGGTAAAAAGGTACCTTGGAGAAACTTCCTGCTCACACTAGCTGACTTCTGCTTCATTCCAGCCTCATTCCATGGTTCTTAATTGTATGCAGTGGTTTGGAAGGGATAAAAGATAGGGACTTAAATAGCAGGGGACTTGAGTTCCATGGTGATGGGTGTGACGTGCTCCCAACAGGAAATTGGCGGACAAAATATGAACTGTTGATTGTTTTAACTGGTTGCTTGAATGTCCTTCCCTTTGTTTCGGTTTCCTCTGGACCAGCTTTTGTTGCAGGTCAAGCCCTTAACTGGTAGAAGGTACATTCCACTGTTGTGCAAATAAATGACAAGTGAGCAATATAAGATAGAACTATTCCTTTGTTTCGGAGCAAATCAGGATTTTCAGTGCTGCTTGTTTATGCCTCAAAGATGCAAACTTGTCTGTAGCTGCACCTGTCCTTGTTGCTTAAAGAAGTTTGTATCACCCCTTGTTTCCTCTGATGATTGATGAAAAACGCAACTCCTTTGGCATGCTTGATAACCATATCTTTTTTGAAGGCCTTTGCTAAATGAAAATATTCTCTTAGTCTGTTGTGTTTAGTCTAATGGGTCTTTTGAAATTTGCTGTGCTATACTTGTGTAAGTTCTGTATGTAAACGGCTACTGATTTTGATTCCTGCATCTTTCTTTCATCTCCTAAATGGTCCCCCCACTAAGTCTGTACCAAAGCTTTATTTTTAAGTATTTGCTCTGTCTGTGCTTCAAGTTGTTGGCAAGCTCTGCTATGAAAGTGCTACACAGCAGCTAATGTGATAAGCCTTGCTGTTAGCACAGCAGCTTTGCATCAGAGCTGCTTTGCATTTCCCCCTTCTTATCTACTTCCTTGTTCCTGCCTCTCTTCTCTTTCTCCCCCACCCCCAAACCCAGTCCCACCACACTTGGAGTGCCGACAACAAAGGCTGTGCGCTCAGGTGTGATGACTTCACCACATTCATAGGAGGCTCAAGGCAGGTAGTGCTCCATGTTTGAAGGGAAAATTTGAAGGAGAGGCTGAGAAAGGGAAATATTCTTATTTCTACTAATGTGGTGGACGGACTAGGATCTACTGTTATCACTTGCAGATCCATGTTGCACTATTTTCACCTGTTTTGTAATTTTGCTGAGTAAAATCACACACTGTTCAAACTTGCATTTTTCTCTGGAAACATTTGCAATATCAGGGTAAACTTCCGGCATCTCATTTGCATTTTCAGTTTCAGACGGTAGCAGGAGAACAGAGATCATATATTTTAAATGTCCCTTGGAAAAATCGACTTCCACTTTCAGTCAGTGGAATCTGTGATCACCAGTGGGTGAGATACCTGGACCTGGCAGGCACGATGGTGGAACTTGGCATTGCAAACACATTTTGTAGTATTTGTATAACTGTCATTGCAATAGTTGTTGGTTAATGTTACTAAAGCAATGCAGTGAATTTTTGGTAGCAAATGAAGCTGAAATAGTGCGACTAATGCTTTGGTCCGTAGTGTCACTGCTGAATTGGAGCTGGAATATAGTGCACTGTGAAAGGGTAAGAGTAATGAGCTCTTAACTGTGGACAAATATAGATGTTTAGCTTCCCTACTCACGCTGAGGTGGATTTCTCTTTGCATAACATCAAGATGCAAAATTATACTTCTTACAGAAAATGAGATGGAAAGGAATGTATTTACACCATTGAAGCTCTGAGAACACTACTTGTGTTCTGCAGAAATCTGGATGTAAGGTGAACTTATTTTTTCATAGCATAGAGGATGGTGACTTAGAACAAAACTGGCTGCTATTATTTTGTGATTATGATATAAAATATTTGGGCCTGTAGGACTACTATTTTTGTTTTACAATTAAACAGAAGAATTACTTGCTTGAACAGCAGAACAGAACTAAGTCCTTTCTGCATGTAAGTGCTGTATTAACCTGTACATGCTTATGGTAACAATTGATTTAGACTGTAGCAAATAGCCTGTACTACAGTTGAATGAAAATTAGTCCATTTTACTAGATATATCTGTAGCAATTGCATATAGACTTCTTAATAGATCTTGAGAATGCTTCGGGAATGCAGAAGATAAAATTAGAGAACTGTAATATTGATTGGAAATCTTGAATCTTTAAAAGTTTGTTGCTCAGCTTTGATTAATGAAAAATTCTCATTTTTAGAATACCTGTCTTCTTGTTACTGAGTTTCCACGCTGCACTGAGGGAGGGTATGTTTCTGCCATGGAGCTCATCGTGGATACAGAAGAAGAAAAAAAAAACACACGCAGACCTTGCTACTGAACAGTCTATGGCAAAGAGTTAATGCATTATTAAGTAAAAAAACCCAGCAATTATTTTTTCAAACGTGATCTTGTGCGTTTGACACAATATGATTAAGATACTATGAAGATATGTAGTAGAAAAATCAACTCACTTGAAAGTTGGCCTACAGACTGTAGTTTTATAGAGGACTGAGTTTTAAATGGACTTCTGTTCTGTTGTATGCTCAAGCAAGCTTGTCGATGGTTGACTAAGCACCTCGAAACATAGTCTGTCTCAGCAAGATTGCTGTATGGTCCGTGTTAGTTAATATTGGTGGCGAGTAATTGTTGTATCCTTGCCATAAAACAGAGGAGAATGTAAGGGAAACAGGAGAACTTGAAGCTGGAGGTGTTACATTCATCGTACAGTATGGACCAGATACAAGACAGATAGACAAGCCTGAACAACTTCTACAAAAAACAGTCAAACAAATGATTGAACAGGAAACTGAAGGTACAGATAGGAGTAGTTACTTGGCTTGTGTCATACAACAGGTCAGCGATAGATACTGAAACAAAATCCAGTGCTTATCTTGCATTTGGTGGTAGTAGTGTAGAGTTTTGAAGAGAAGTTTGCAAACTACTTAGTCTAGATAAATTAATGAATTTATTCATTTTGCTTGCTTTGGTGCTTATGTGGACAGAAAATAGGGGCACTGTGATTGCTTTTCACACTGTTGTCAAATTATTCTTCTTCCCCTCATCACCACTAGTGACTTTAAACTGCTGGGATGAGGCATTTTCATAGAAACTCCTAATTTCTTAGCTCTACTTCTTTTGCATATTGCTATGAACACTTAAGACCAGATTAAAATGTATTTAGGCTCTGAACTTGCATTAGTTTTCAGTGGTGTCTTGTAGCTTAGATGCCTTCTGAGCATTTGGTCCATACTTTTTTGTTCTGGTAGAAAAAGTGGAGAAAATAAGAAAAATGACCTATAGTTTTTCTGCAGCAGAAGAAAGGAATGTGTGGTGCTGTGGCCTGGTCTACGTTCTGAAGTAGGAATGGATCTGGATGTTCTGCATTTGAACTAGCCAAGACTTGTATTGGTTTTGTCTAGGATAGAGTTAAACTTCTTCATAGTAGCTTGTATGGTGCTATATTTTGGATTTGTACTGAAACCAGTGTTGATAAGACATGTTCTAGTTACTGCTGAACAGTGTTTACACAGAGTCAAGGCCTTTCCTACTCCTCATGCTGCCCTGACAGTGAGTGGGTTGGAGATGCACAAAATAGCCCCGTACAAGCTACTGTGAAGAATCGTAACTCTATCACAGACAAAACCAGTACACTTGTGTTCAAGGTTTTTTTGGGGTTTTTTTTTTGCATTTGTTAAATTTCTGAAAGGTCCTATGGTACTTGGGCAAGTGCTCAAAGTTGGGTGGAAAGCAGAGGAGGGCTGAAGAGGAAATATTCAGTTAACAGCCTTTTTGATAGCTTTTTTGGAATAAGCTTCTAAGAAAAAAAAGTGACTTGGTTTGTTGAATGATACAAAGTATGCTCTTTATGCATTTTTAGATGAGGAGAGGTCAGCTTGTTGGTGAATCATGTTTGGGGCAGGTTAAAGACAAACATCCACTTGAGGGGCTTCGTTAGAATGGGAATTCTACTGCCTTTCTTCACTTGGATTGGTGTCTTGATGTTGGAAGTAAAAATGAATACGTAAGATAACTGTAGTAGTACTTTAAAAGAACTATAAACTGTTCATGTGCTGATTGATTTATTTCTATCACCTCTCTCTTCCCTGTTGGTATCAGTGTTGCGTTTATCAGGATGATGCCATTTGAATGATGTCTTTTGTGACTATGAGCCAAGATGCTGGAATTATTTAAATAATAAATGTTGCTCAGCAGCAGAGGCACATCAAGCCCAATGTAGTGCTAAACTTAATTTTACAATGCACAAAACCACAGCAGAGTCAAATCCACACACCACACTTTGTTTGAAGTAATAGGAGACATCAAACAGATAAATTGTAAGCAGCTGCTCATATTTTCATCATTGATATTTACATTTGATATAGAGTGGATTTAGCAGTTTGGTTGACTTAGTTTTTGCCACCTGAAATCAGTTATCAGAACATTCAGTTCACTAAATCAAAGGCATCAGACATCTAGTCAACTTCAGCGCGTGTTTGTGTTAAGACACACCGAGTGAGCAGTCACCATGCTCTGTGCTGTCTCAGGTGGGTTCTACATTGAACCACTCACTGTAGGAGTAAAAGTGGAGAATAAATGTAAAGGGGAAAGAGAGGAACATGGAACATAAAGCTGAAGTTCAGAGTGGTTGTTAATATAGTCAGCCTGTATTTATTTTATTTATTATCCATGCATTTGATAAATAAAATAAAAATAATTATATTGATGACAATAATTATGTTGGTATTTTGACATAGTCTCTTCAATTTATGCTTTTAAATTTATAGCACGATCAACAGACTTTAAAATAGGAAAATAGGACCCTATAATTGAATTAATTTCACTGAATATTAGAGTGATTTTTTTTTTTCCCCCAGTTGCTTATGTCACAACTTAACTGCTTTGATTTAATCTTTGTAGATTAGAAATTGATTTGAGTGCAGTGGTTTAGCTCTCCAGTGCAGGGTGCAATTATAATGAGACAAAAAAATTAATACAATTAATTTTCTGGAAGGAGTGGTATCTGCATAACTTATTTCCTGTGTGGATGCTGCAGGATGTGTTTGTTGCTTCAAAGTATGTTGAGTCAGCCCCCTGTCAGTAGGAGCTCACAAACAATGAAATGTCATATGAGGAGTGGCTAAGGACTTTGGACTTGTCTAGTTTGGAGAAGAGGAGGTTGAGGGGCAACCTCATTGCTCTCTACAGCTTCCTGAGGAGAGGACGTGGAGAGGCAGGTGCTGATCTCTTCCCTCTGGGATCCAGTGACAGGATGTGTGGGAATGATTTAAAGCTGCACCTGGGGAGGTTCAGACTGAGCATTAGGAAGCCTTTCTTCACCAAAAGGGTGGTCAAACACTGCAACAGGTTTCCTAGAGTGGTGGTTGATATCCCAAGCCTGTCAGTATTTAAGAGGCGTTTGGACAAGACCCTTAACAACAGGCTTTAACTTTTGGTCAGCCCTGATTTGGTCAGGCAGTTGGACTAGATGATCAGATGATCATTGTAAGTCCCTTCAACTTAAATATTATGCTCTAAAAAGACTCGTCTATGTGAGAAAGGTGCATGGCATAACTGTAACAACAGGAAAACCTCTGGTTTTAGTTGGAACAGTGGGTTGAATGAAAAGCCTGTGATCCTGTCGAAGGATGCAGCAGCCTGTCCTTTGTTAACTTAACCTGGCATAAAATCCTAACTTGTATTATGAGTGCATTTTTACTTTTCCTCACTTTCCTGTAAAAATAAAACTGATTCTTGCAAAAAAAACCCCCAAAAACAAACCAAGCAAAAAACCCTCAACCAAACCCACAAACTCAAACCAAACACAAGTTCAAACACTTGTGTAAACCTGGGGTTGCTAAGTGCTTTCCCTTTGTGCTGCAATAGCTTCCTGCAACTGATCTTTTTTCTTTTTTTTTTCTTTTTTTTTTTTTTTTTTTTTTTTTTTTTTGAGCCTTCCCTTCTTCCCCCCCTGCCAGTTTGCTATCTTCTACCTTAGGTTTATCCAAGGGCATTGATTCCTTTCCCTAAATTTCTCTTCCATCTGCTTTGTCTCACAGCTGCTAGCACTTTCTTCCTTGCCTCTGTCTCCCAGACTCTTATGTCCTTGCTTGTTTCCCATCACTTATTAATTTGATTTTTGACAAGGATTTAATGTCCTATCAGCAACTGCAGAATCTGGACCCTCCTCCAGGGATGGGATTTATTTATGACCAATTAAACAATGTCCATTGATTCTCTACCTAGAAGACAGGACAGTTAGTTTGTTGGTAAAGAGGTGCTATTAAGTCAGTTTAGGTCTAAAAATATTAGTCTTGTGGAGAGTTTGGTGCTAAGTCTTGTGACATTTCAAATATGTTAAGGAAGACATTCAGAAAGTGGTAGCTGATTGTGTATTATAAATGTTGCAGATAACGATACAATGTCTGATAACTAATTGTATAGAAGGTAAAAGGACAATAATATTTTTGCTTTCCTCTATAGAGTTCACTTAAAAAAAAAAAAAAAGTTTGACTTCTGGATCTATCTGTCTTTGCCTGCTATCCGTCTTTATTTGCCAGTTTTCAAAAGGCTTTTTAGAGAAAGTTGGCTAGACTGAAGAATGGTTGTAGTGTACTGTAGCCGTTTATTTTCAGGAGTAAAGCAGGTGACCTGGCATAGTTCTTGCAAATAAGTGATTGCATTTGCAGGCTAAAGTGTTTGTTATGGGACTGAGGTTTTGAGTAGTTTAGAGGGTATATGGAAGCCAGAAAAGGTGGTATTTTGAGCCCCAGTTCTTCAGTCAGCTCTGTGGAGCAGGGATGGACCCCTTTTCCATTTCATTGTGGTTCCACGTTGATAAAGGTGTCTGTTTATAGGAAGTTTCCTATTGATGTGTTGGTTAATATTTGTGCAATAGGTGAATTGTGCCTGTTTTAATTGGCAGTTGGATATAGTAACACTCTTAATTTAGATTTTTATTTAAAAAATCCCCACTTTTTTGTTCTTTTGGATGATGTTGTGTTAACTCTTCATCTCTGGGCTAATTGCCACTATGATTTTAATCTGCATCTTCAAAAAGCTGACTTTAGCATTAGCTAGAAGTAATTTGCTTAATGAAAATATAAGATGCAAAAATACTGTTTGTCAGCTAAGGATATAATGAACCTTGGATGTTTCATGAAACATCATATTTGGGAATTTAGAGAAAATTACTCAAAATCAATTTAATCCAATTTGTACGTAATCAATCGCTCTTGTATAGAAAAGGCTTTATGGGGGTTGGGGAAAGCTAAGGGGAAAGACGTAGTGCAGTTAGTAAATATGTTGTCAGTGGGACCTTGCCTAGACTTCTGTATTTCAGACTAACAGCAGACATCATTTTAGTGTTAAACTACTGTGATTATAAGGAATATTTCTGATGTCTCTGATAGTTGGTGTGGATGACTACAGCTCAGAGTCTGATGTGATTATTATACCTTCAGCCCTGGACTTTGTCTCACAAGATGAAATGTTGACGCCTTTGGGAAGACTGGACAAGTACGCTGCAAGTGAGAACATATTTAACAGGTATGCTTTTTAAATGTCCTGTCTGGCTAATGGTATGCAAACTATTAATCTGATTCAAATCTGACTGAAGTTAATTTGCATGAAATAAAAATAATTTTTAAAAAACCAACAACTTTACAAAATTCTTCAGTTTCTACTCATTCTGCTTGCTGATACTCCTACTTACAGAGAACAAAATATTAATAATAACAGAAAAACATTTGCTTACCTTTTAAGCAACAGTAGTTCAGGACTTCCTGAACTTTTTCATTAATTAGACCTCATCTTTTTAGCTTTTCTGCAGATGCTAACATTCCTGTTGACACAGGATTAGAAGATAATAGTAAACTGTATTCATAATTCTATGTGGAAAATACTTCCTGAAAGGTCAGGAGAGGATAGTGAACAGCACTGTAGATTGCCAGAGGAACCCAAGAAGTGTTCTGCAGAATCATCCTCATCCATAGTTTACAGTTTGAGTTTTGCTGCTTCTGGTTATTGAAAATGAAAAACTGCTGAAAAGAAAGTCTTCTCTTACTGAGTTAATGCTGTAGTCTGCATTTCCCCCTTTTTATTTCTGTAATGCCACTGGGCTAGTTGTTTCATTTAAAAACACAGGTACTGTAGTGTACTTCAGACAGACACACGCCCCCACTCCATCCCCTGCACACAGACACTGTGCAGTGGAATGCAGAAATTAAAAACCAGCATTTATTTTAATTGTAAGTGCAAACAGTTAGAAGATCACAGAAATGTGTAAAATATGTTAAGGTTGAAGTTTTCTGGTGGTTTATTTTACCCATAGTTGAGTTTGGGCTCCAAGTAAATCTTTAATAAAGCATATTTGCTTTTATGTTGAATTCTTAATTCAGTAGCATGCAGAAGATAAGTCTATGATCAGCCACCCTGTAGGCTAGCCGCTGTTTTGTTATTCGTGGCCTGAGTTCTGTAAGGATTTAGCCCTGTGCTTAACTTCAGTCATGTGAAGTATTCTTAAAATTCCGTACTCCATATATGAACATCCCCTGTTTGGAAGGTTTTCATTCTGATTGAACTGAAGCTAACAATTATGGAATGGTTTATCTTATTGTGACCTCCATCAATCTGAATGCAGATTAGTTAAATTAGTTCTGAAATGTCTGATTATGACGTTTCCTGTTTTCCTGAAATCTGAAGTTTGTGTTATTTTACTAATTGACATGAGATTAGTGATTTTTCCAACCAGGAGAGAGGTTTTTTTTGTGTTTGACTTTTCACAGGGAGGGAGGGAAGAGGAGCCTTTAGGGCTATAGGTGACAGTTATGCAATAAAAGCCAGTAGGGGGAACAAACTCAAAAACTCAAGTCATATGACTTAATTTTCAACAAGAATAATGGTCCTAATACTTTATTTGCCCATTGTGGTGGTTTCACTCCTTTGGCTTGCAGCCAAACACAGTTGCTCTCACTCTCCCCCCTCACCAGGGGCCAGTGGGGAGAATTGGAAGGGTAAAAGTAAGAAAAACTCATGGGTTGAGATAAAAAAAATTACTAATTGAAATAAAATAATAATGATAACAACAGTAGTAACAGAATATACAAATATGAGATGCACAATGAAATTGCTCACCATCTGCTGACTGATGCCCAGCCTGTCCCACACCAGCGATCCCGGAGCAGACACAATCCCAAAACCACCATCCCGGAAGAGCAAGCCTGAACGATCCCTGAGAGAATACCCCCAGCTTTCCGACTGGCCCTGGTTAATATACTGAACATGACGTGATATGATCTGGAATATCTCATTGGCACATCCAGATGCCAGTTTTGGGTTTTGCTATTTACTACACTTCCCCCTCCCAGCCCTTTGCACTTGCAAACTAGCAAAAGACATGATGACCTTGGGTTCCAGCAGCAACTGATAACATTAGTACTTTATCAACATTCTTCTCATAACAGTTCCCATACTGAAACTAAAACACAGCTACTAATAAGAAAATTAACTCTATCCTAGCAAAACCAGGACACCTATTTAAGAAAAAACTGTTTCTCTGAGTCTCTCAGTGTGGATTGTGTGGGGTGTGGGGCATGTGTAAGCTTGAAAGCTTTTTGATGACACTGTCCAGCTTTGTGCATCCAATGCTTGCCTGTGCTTTTCTGCAAGGGAAGATGGGTTGAGTAACTATAGTTTTCCCTGGTGGTTTTTTTGTGTTTGCTTGTTTGTTTGTTTTTTTCTGGTATAAACTTGTTTAATCCTAGCTCTCTTTGTAGGTCTACTGTGTTATGTACTGTGTTAAGAAAATCACTAACGGACATCATATGCTATTGCTTAGATGTAACTGTGAGTAGCAGTTATATCACTGTAAGTGATAGTGAGGAACTGTTGCAGGCAGTTTATGATGATTCAGCATTTGTCAGTCTCAGGAATAATTGGAGAGATTTTTACGAGACGGATCAACTGGAGCATTACATAGGGAAAAGATAAGAATAAGCAACTTTAATTTATGTCTCTTAGTATGGTATAATAATGTCAAATTACTTATGTGTAGTTTAACATTATTTTTTATTATGATTGAGTTAATAATGTTTTGGTTGTTTCTGTGACCTTAAACCTGCATTTTTATGGAAGCTTCAAATTATAGATGCCCAAACCCTTGAAACATAATAATTGAGCCTGGATAAATTAGGGTAAGATTTTTTTTTTTTTCTTTAAATGGATGAATTTGCTTTTAGTTTTTGTTTGTTTGATTGATTGTTTGGTGGTTTGGTTTTTTTAAATGTTTAAATTTCATTTTAGGTAGTATTTCTCTTTGCATTTGTTTTTATTATAATTTTCTATCTGGTTAGTCATCTACATATGTATCATATTTGCAGTATGTGATTATATTGAATGATTAAAGTGAAGTGATTTTTAACAATTCCTGAAAAAGCCAAGTTTCCTTTGAGTGGATTCCTCGAGCACTCATGATTTCACAGCTGGTGTCTGAAGGCCAAAGCCGGTTGTTCTGAGGTGGAAGTGGATCTGTGTCTGCATCCCAAGAAATTTTAGCAGATCAGACTTGAAACTTGCAAATAGAAGTTGCTTCTTCATTTAAATATGCATGATTTTTGACAGGATGAACTGAAAAAATGAAAGTGAGGTAGAGAATCCTTTAACAGCTTCTCAAAAGGTGGAAGGAGTTGCTGTGTGATTATTTTTGGCATGTTATGGTCTACATCCTTGCTGTTTTTTATGCTGACCAGCAGCACAGATGTTGTCTTAGTCTATGAGAACGGTGGGGAACCTGACAAATATTACAGTAAATGACCCCTCTTGTATCTGCAAACCAAGGCAAGTGGGACTCTGGTTATGGTTTTATTAATGAAGAGGCAGCCTCCAGACCAGATCTGAGAAGCTTCTCAAGCATATGCTTTAATAATCCAGTATCATATTGCAGCAAGAGTGGATGCCTAGCAGAAAGCCAAGACCATCTCTGAAGCACCAGGTCTCCTTGTGTCTGGTAGCACGGTGTGTGTGCGTGCATGCATGGATGAGGATTCTCTTTTGCTATTTGCTTTAAAAAAGCAATTGCTGGTGCAGACTGGACCATAGATTTATCTCTTCTCATTTTAAAAATCCTTTGTAGATTTTCCTAAGCTTTATTGCTGTTAATAGATCTGTTTGAATAGTGAGGGAGTTCCTGAACAACAGGCGCTTCCTTTTGATCAGCCTACTTTTTGAGTAATTGATGTTGCCCTTTCTCTGCAAACCAAAGCAGATCTTGGCAGCAGACTCTCATTTATCAGCATGATCAGTCTTGACTGTCAAGACTATGTCTGTGTATCTTGCCATATTTCTTTGTGTTCTGAAGTACTTTTTTGCTTTTCCCTTGGGAGAATACCTGATGCCTTTCAAAATAGGTTTTTGGGGTTTTTTAATAGTTTAAGTTTAAAATACTCATAGAGCAGCACTCAGCAGTAACTGAGGGTATATTTGATCTCAAAGAGGGATTAAGTGTAGGTGTGTGTACTCATGACAGCTTATCAGTAGCACTTTCACTATCTACAGTTTGGCCTAAAGCATTCTGTGTAACTTGTCTTTTATGGCTAAAAGATGTGCTCCTCTGCCTTCATGGGACAGGCATGTGGTTTCTGATATGGTCAGTAGAAGGCAGCCTTCTTGCTTTCTAGACTTCAGGTGGAAGAGAGATTGGCATCAGAAAGGAGGCTGTACTACGTGCAGCAAAGAATTTTTTTAATGTGGCTATCTGATTCCTGACTCTGACACTTACAATATAAACCTTGATTTTACATCTCTGTGATTCTGGAAAATAGTCTAGAAGTTTTTTGAATATATGCTCTGTTGCAGGAACTGAGAAATCAATTTCTTTCCAAGGAATTAGAAGTAATGATAAATTTTTAGATGTATCAGGGCTATACCATAAGCCTTTCCCATTCTCCACTCCCTTTTGCGGAGTCAAGAAAGTAATTTTACTGCATATATAAAAACTAGGACTTGCATGCAGAAAGTACCCCCCTTAAAACAGAAAAATACTGTTTTCATTCCTCTGTGCTGTAATGTGTATCAAAAACCTCTCCAAGACAGTACGTTTGGTGGTACGTTGGGAATCTTATCAAGACTTTTCTTAAGGGTAAGGAGGGCCTTATTTTCATTCAGGTATGATCGGATTATAACCAACAAGTTAATTGAGAATTTGATTATCCACAACTGCAGCTTTTTTTTTTTTTCCTCCCCACTCACTTTAGGGGCAATGGGTGTGAGCTGGAACACAGGAGGTTCCGCTTAAACTTGAGAAAAAACTTCTTTACGGTGAGGGTGACAGAGCCCTGGAACAGGCTGCCCAGGGAGGTTGTGGAGACTCCTTCTCTGGAGACATTCAAAACCCGCCTGGATGCCTTCCTGTGTGATCTCATTTAGGTTCCTGCTCTGGCAGGGGGATTGGACTAGATGATCTTTTGAGGTCCCTTCCAATCCCCAACATTCTGTGATTCTGTGACTTTCCTACTGTCTGTGCAGCCTAGCTGAGTGTAAACTTTTTCTTTTTGGGGTATGTGTTGAGTACTGACAATAAGGAAATGCCAAACTCATGCCAAAGCCATGCAGGTGAAACTAGAGTGGCATTCATTCTGACTAGGACACTTCTTAACATTTTAGAATAAATTAGGTTATCTCTCCTAATGTCTAACTCTCCTTTCTTCTGTTTTCATACTTCAGTCTTTCTGAGCCTACTATATGTCAAAGAATAAAATTTAGTAAAAATGAAACAAACCTCAAAACACATTTTTTGTGCACAAATTTGCAGATACATGCATAGCAAATAAATGACTGAAGTTTAACTTTCACAATATAGATTGAGAAAGTTTACCTTGTAAGTGTACATTAAAATGATATAATCTGAACTATCAAAGGACAGGATTTGCCCAAAGCACTAAAAGGAGGCTTAATTACTTCAATACTGAATGTAGCTCTGTGTATTTTAGCATTTCTTCTTAAGAAGGGTGCAAAGATGTTGATTTTGAAATTGAGAGTTTATTCAGAAAATCTTCTGAGATCATTTGGGGAGAGCAGTGCCAAGATAAGTTGCTACCAATATTTACCTAAACTTGAAATGTCATCAAATCTTGATTTAGAAGTTCCACAAAAGTAGGCAAAGAAAAAATTATCTTCTTTCATTTTCTTTATCTTTTTTTTTTTTAACATATGCTTACTATAGCTAAATGCACTCCTTGTGCAGATGAACTGATTTAAATTCTATAGTGTGAATTTATTAACGGGCTAGTGATGGTGATTGGTACCCAGTAATTATTTGATGTAGAACTCCCAGTATTGATTCCAAATAAGGTCATAGGAGCGTATAAAAGGAATTTGAATGAGCCAGGCAAAGATATTTATAGCTCTTCTCAGAGTATATCGTCACAAATTCTTGTTACGCCTGTGGATGCAGAGTCTTCAAAATATCTGTCCCCTGCCTGTGGACATAAAGGCAGCGTGTTTGTGATCTATCCCCATCTTACCCCGCTGCTCATGGCAGTGGTGTGCCTACGAGCTATTGTAACTATCAGTTGTTTGGCCATTGGACGCGCTTTCCCCATGTGTGCTCTTGAAAACTTGAACTTTGCTAACTGTCCTGCACTTCTGCACACAACAGCTGAAGCGCTGGTACTGCGTGCTGTGTTCCAGCCTGTGGCCTCTGCCCTTTCTTTGGCCTGTAAACTATTTAATGGGTAAACAGATGCATTGCTGCTTAGGTTGCAGTCGTACACCAAAGACATGTATGGTGAATAAATAATTTTCCTTGAGAGTTCACAGCTGCAAGGCTATTGATTTGAAGCATCACTTGCCAGAGCAGCTAACGAAAGTGTCTTCAGACCTGGAGGAATCAGATAATGAAATCTGACTGAATGGGCAAGAAGATGTGATTCTGTTGGTTGTGGCAATGAAGACAACTGCTGGCGCTGAGAATGTGTAAAGGTAGAAGTTCTTAGTGGGGCTTGCTATCTCATTAGAAGCAAGCACTGCGCAGACCCAGGCTAGTGGCAGGAGGGAAATGGCAAGTAACCATTAATCCTAGTCCCAAATGGTGCACTGATAACCAGGCGTAATGTATAGTAACAGGATGTATGCCGTTGAAATAACTTATATTGTCATCACTAATGTTGGTGGAGTAATTTCTGTCGAGTACTTAAGGAGTCTGATTCCCTGTTAGAATGCAGTTTATGGGGACACATTGTCATTATCTCTAGAGGAAACCTGCTCTCTGTCTTTTTCCCTGTCATAGGAGGTATCTCCTTGCCTCTTGAGCATGAAGTATGTCCCCCTATTTTTGTTGCTTTCTTTGTGTCCAGACCAGACAGGTCATCCTTCAGAGCTGTGTTACAGTTTCACAAATGCTCACCTGGCAAGTTGCTGGGCAAGCTACTGCTCACCTTATGTTATGCTACTCTGCACTGATAGTTCATTGCAGTCCTCTGTTGTAGGCTTTTTGTAGCTCAACTGCCAATGTTTGTATGAGAAGGAAGATCAGACTGCTAGGCAGGGCACCAGGGACCCTTGCTTACTTGCTTAACAAGCGGAGCATGTTAAAGTGTGAGCTTTGTATTGGGTTTGCATGGCAAAGTTTTGGTAGTGGGGTTGCAACAGGGGTGGCTTCTGTGAGAAGCTGCTGGAAGCTTCCCCCATGTCTGACAGAGCCAGTGGTAGCCGGCTCCAAGACAGACCTGCCACTGGCCAAGGCCGAGCCCATCAGTGACAGTTGTAGTGCCTCTGTGATACCATATTTAAGAAGGGGAAAAAAATCAGTGTGCAATGGCAACTGCAGCTGGAGAGAGGAGTGAGGATGTGTGACAGAAACAACTCTGCAGACTTCAGGGTCAGCGAAGAAGGAGGGGGAGGAGGTGCTTCAGGTGCTGGAGCACAGATATTCCCCTGCACCCTGTGGTGAAGACCATGGTGAGGCAGGCTCTCACCCTGCAGTCCCTGGAGGTCCACAGTGGAGCAGATGTCCACCTGTAGCCCCTGGAGGACCCCACACTGGAGGGGGTGGATGCCTGAAGGAGACTGTGACCCTGTGGGAAGCGCACTGGAGCAATCTCCTGTCAGGATCTGTGGCCCCAGGGAGAGAGGAGCCCACGCTGGAGGAGGTTTACTGACAGGACTTGTGACCCCATGGGGGACCCACGCTGGAGCAGCCTGTTCCTGAAGGACTAAACACCATGGAAAGGACCCAGGCTGGAGCAGTATATGAAGAATTGCAGCTCCTGGGAAGGACTCATGTTGGAGAAGTTCATGGAGGACTGTCTCCCATGGAAGGGACACCACACTGGAACAGGGAAAGAAGAGGAGTCCTCCCACTGAGGAGGAAGAAGTGGCGGAAACAATGTGTGATGAACTGACTGCAACTGGGAATGATAGAGCAGTTTTGGTGGGCACCTGGTGCCCAGCCAGGGTCAAACCACCACAGCTTGCAGGGCTCAAGTCATTCCTCACTGGTTGCCTACATGCTAGCTCTCAGCCTGTGGCAAATGTGAGGTAGGTTTAGCTCTGTGTTCCGTGTTTGTGCCTTGGAGGCACAAGAAGAATTTTGACAGATTATTGGTGGATAGTGGCAGAACTAGGTCAGAGCTTGTAATGTTTGGAGGACATGAGTGGACCTAGTCTCCCAGAACACTAGATGGATGGAGTGAAGAGATTTTCTAAAGCAAGCTTATCTTGCCCTGTTGCCTTCTGTTGTAATGCTTTTTACCAGAATCTGCTACATGTTAAAGTAGATCCACTCATTCCCATACAAGCCAAAGAGGGAAATACCACCTGTATGCAGGTGGGGGCCATCTTCTACCTTGAGGCCAGGGGAAAAGTTGAATGTCTCTTCTTAGCTTTGAGTGGATTTAATAAATAAGCTGTATCTACTTAAGGTTAGGATTTGTGCTTTCACCTCCTGCTGTTGAGCAGAAGGTTTGTGGCCTTCAGCTTACAGGGTGTCTACTTCTGCATAACCATCTGTCCAGCTCACAGGAGCTAGCAAAGACTTACTGTGGGATCCGGCCACCGCAGTTCAGGATACTGCTAACAAAGCTCTATGAGGAGATGAATGTTCTCAAAACTCCCAGCATAGCAGGGGGCCATTCTGTAGTTCCCAGGAGCCAGTCGGGATGTAGTGCTCTTTATTGTGGTTCCTTACTTGCTGAGACCAACTCAGTGGGTCACTTGACTTGTCTCCTGCTTTCCAAGGTTCTGTTTAATATGCAGGAGACGCGTGCATCCGAGCAGGCTGGTTTATGAAATGTGCTTCATCTGTTCCTCTTCTCTTTTCAGAGGTGTCCAGCCCTTTAAAAGACCAAGTCAACTCTGCTTCTAGGTTAGTGTGTCCTGTAGTCTGTTTCCCTCCATTAGGATTTTGATAGCCAAACTTCCAGCTGTATATCAAGATGTCTGCTGAGAGATGTTGCACTTTTACCAAGTTGAAAAGAGTGAGGGAGAGGAAATTTGTTGAAGGCAAGCAGTTCTTTGCCATTTGTTTTTTTAGAAGATTTTGCTCATCTGTATGTCAAAACAGTTTAATTTAAGATAGCTTTGCAAGTGACCAATGTGAAATTTAAATTATTGGATTTCAGTTTGAGAAAATGGAAATTTCAGCTTAGCTTTGGGAATTCATGAAAACCTACTTCATTCCTCCGATTGCCTGGACTTGTGAAGTTCTCAAGCTTCCCCCATTCGTTAGGAATGTAATCATCTGTTTCTTGCCGGTTTGTGAGCATCGCTCATATTCACCATTTGTAGTGAACATGACCAAGGTTAGCTGTACTTCTGCTCCTGTCCACAGCGCTGCTGTTCACCAGCAGTGCTTATATCTGGGCTGCATCCGAACGGTGTTTCTGTCAGTTCTGGAAATAACCGGCGCTTGACCGTTGCTACTTGAGCACGTTGATAAATCGCTCCAGGGCAGTACAAGAGCCAGCAGTGTGCTGGACGCTGTTCCTTCGCCCATTCCACTCTGGGGTAATCCTGCTAGCTCTCTGAACTGAGGTTCAACCCATGTTGTCTAAAAGGGTGGGGGGGAAAAAAACCAAAGAGAGTTATACTATTGTAGACTGTTGTTGAGGAGAAACGTTGATTGCCACACATTGCCAACTGCATTGTTTAAAAACATCATGTTGAGGGTTCTCTAGGTAACTGATGGATGTGACTTTGTAACACAGGCTGCAACAGAACCTTAGAGGACAAAAACCTAAATTTGACTGTATCTTGCTGCTTGTAAGTTAATCCTGAGAAAAACTTCTCATGTATTGGAAGTAATAAGTGCGTTGATTCTGACTTGTTTCATGTTTTCTTAGTGTTTCATTTTTTACTTAATTTATGTCCCAAGCACACAGGGGCTAGTACGTTTTATTTTCATGGTATAATATCCATTGCTTTATATAGTATTTGGATGAAGTTTAGTTTCTAAATGTCACCACTGATATGGAAATTTTCAGCTTGAGTGTCATGCTTTTGTTTGTGAAATACGTTCATAATTTTGTTTAAAACGGTTCTGACAATAGTGTTGGTGTCTGGCTTTGTATGGAACATGTTAAGGAAGTCAGAGGTGAGGATGGAAGGCTGACACTGACTTCCTAGCATTCAGCTCCTCTTTGCCCACTTGGCAGATGATTACTATTTTTTATCTTTGTGGCTGGTTTCCCTTATCCTTGCAGACCAAAGGGATACTTTATTGTTACATTTAAAAGTTAAAATTTTTTTTAGGATTATGCCAGGCATTAGAATTAAGAATTCCCAAAGCAGGACTATCTAAATTTACTGAGATAAAAGTGAATCTTATGTGAAATTTTACTGTTTGGTTTAAGAAACTTGTATGACTGCACAACTTTTCTATTTGTCTGTATTTCTGGACATAAATAATACTAATTTTTAATTTTTCTTGTAAACTAGGCAAATGGTGGCTCGAAGTTTGCTGGACACTTTGAAGGAAGTCAGTGATGATGAGAGAGATTGTATTGCTGTGTTGGAGAGGATCAGCAGATTAGCTGATGATTCAGGTAGGTAGCATTAAATATTTTACTGGGTTAAGTAACTGAGGGAAAGTCAGAATTGCTAAACCTGTGTTCAGCACAGGACCAATATGTTCTTTCTCATCTTCAAACTAGGCTTCTGCAAATGCAATAAAATACTGTAAAATTTAATTTTGCTAAATCATCCCTCCAAAGATGACTTTTTTCCTTACTATTTTCCTCAACAGAATTATGCCCCTTCAGAAGGTAGGATTACCGCTCTCCATCAGTACATTTTTTAAATAACTTCTATTATGTACTTCAGCTATTCAGCAGATCTACATGATTATTTTAGATTTGTAGATAAAAGATTAATTTCTTGCCTTGAAAAGAATCCTGCAAAACATCTGTGCAAAGCTCCTGTAAGTTTTGATAGAATTTAAATGCTGAGGTTATTCCCTTGGCCCCTTTTGGGCAACCAGTTGTGAAGGTAAGAGAGGCAGCAGGAACTGGAAAGCAAGATGCAGAGAGAAGTAATGAGTAGGAGGGCTTTGTAGATATAGAGGGGCTTTTGCTTGTGAATACATTGAGACGAGGTGTTTGGAATAAAAGGCAAAAGCAGGAGAATAGTGAAAAACAAATGTGAAAGAAAGGAGTGCTTAAGAAGTAGGGGGCAGTAGATGAAGGGAAAAATGGTGTGGACAGAGCTGCAACAAAAATCCAGGTTGAAGATGCTCTAGAAAGAATTAAGGGCTTGGTTTCAAGTAGCTGATACAGATGAAGCACAAGAAGGAAGGCTTTGGCAGCAAAACATCAGAGAAGATCTGAAGTACATTCTTTTGTCATTGTAGGAATGGAGAGAAACTTGTATTAAGTCTTGTATGAGAAGAAAATGTTTCTTCTGTTTAATGTCTGTTAGTTTTCTCCCTTCTTCTGGAATTGCAGAACATAATGCTTCCCAAGGGTAAAAAGGTATTCTGCTAATTTCTGTTATTGTCATTACTGTCTTCATTTAAAATGCACGCTTCTGTTTTTCTGAGGGAATGTCCTTGTTTAGCTCGGAAAATAGCGTGTTGTAAGCATTACATAATTGTATTGAGCACTTCTCCAAGGGTTCAAGAGGAAAAAATAAAGTCGCTATTCTTTTAAGATTAAATGTGTCTCTAATTGAGACCAGTGGCATGCTACTGTTTCTAGAGTGCTTTCCTAGCAAAGTTCTGCTTCTGAAATTTGTGTGTACAGTGCTTGTCTGTGTGACTGTGTTAACAGTTTTGAGCATGGGAAACTTTCTGAAGCTTCAGTTCAAGTTTGGGAAATAGGGCAGATGTGTCCAGGAGAAAATGGCCTTGTGCAGCAACTTTGTAGCCTTAGGCTTTTCACTGGTGACCAACTAAGTGCATCAAATTGAAGTTTGTTTAGGTAGAAATGTAATGAAAACCAAGAGTTGAGCTCAAATCAATTTGTTTCCTTTAACAAGGGTGGAATACATTTTTAGTCAGGGTTGATACTTTCTCAGCGTCAGTAAAAGTAGCATTTCAGGCTTTTCCTGCATTTGTAGAAGCTGTCTCAGATCTACCAAACTAGTAGCACTGGATTCTGCAGCTGCTCCACAAATTAAATTTCTGCAAACTTAACTGTGAGTTTCATGCCTCGAGCAGTTGCAGTATTGGACTTAGCCTGTTTCTGTAAGACAGGTAATTAGAATATCCTTGTGTCTTAAACCATGTGAAAATTCATTAGAGAACTAAATCTGCTTTGTTTTCTTAGTGTGTGTGCTTGACTATTACTCAAACTGCAGCACAGTGGGTTTTTTTGGGTTTTTTTGTTTGGTTTGTGGGAGGTTTTTTGTTAAGGTTGTTATTACTAGACTTGTTTTTAATTTTTCTCTTATCTGATGCTTTTTTCCATTTATGATACTTTTTCCAACTTGTTCTGTAAAACAAAAAAATAAATGAATTTGGAATAAGAAAACAATATAAAACTATCTTTGCATTTTGACTTGCTTGGTTAGGGCCATCCTGGAGTCAAGCTTTCCTATTTAAATGCATGAATAAATAAAAATAAAAACACACTGTTTGCAACTAAACTACGTACAGGACATATTTAAATGCATGAATAAATAAAACCACACTGTTTGCAACTAAACTACGTACAGGACTTCTCATTCTTGTAACTAGGCAAATGGTGGATCGAAGTTTGCTGGACACTTTGAAGGAAGTCAGTGATGATGAGAGAGATGGTGATGATCATTAGTCTTATGCCTGTTCTTAAACATTTGGAGGTATTTGTCCTCTGTTGTCAGATCAAGTCACAGAAAGTGAGGTACTTTTCCCTTTTTGGCAGTAGTTGTTATAATAAACACAAACTCCAAACTCTTTCTGATACTGCTGGAGAGAGATGGTGATGATCATTAGTCTTATGCCTGTTCTTAAACATTTGGAGGTATTTGTCCTCTGTTGTCAGATCAAGTCACAGAAAGTGAGGTACTTTTCCCTTTTTGGCAGTAGTTGTTATAATTTGGTTTGAATTGAAGAAGGTAGCAGGGGTACACAAACTCCAAACTCTTTCTGATACTGCTGCTGTTATCTAAAATATTGGTGCCGCAGTGAGCTAGAAATATCCATGGCCCTCAAGTTGCTTAAGCAGTCCTCTGTCCTGTTAATCCCTTGCAACTTCAGAAAAAAAAAATAATTATTTTTATTCTTCATGCACTGTGATTAACACTTTAAGACGTTAAATGTAATCTCTCTTGTGCTAAACACCATTTTAATGTGAAATAACAATTAATCTTTACTAGAAAAAGATCTGGGTCCAAATATGATTGTAGGATGGAAGGCACAAAAAATCATGAGATTATGGTTTGGTATGATTGACACAGATCTTGGCATACCACGTGCTAACTAAAACCTGAATTTTTTGAGGCATCATGGCAACAGCAAGTATCAGCTCTAAAACTATTTTTAAAAAACTGTTGACAAAAAATTCTTAAAGAAATAGCTTTGGGAACTCATTTGGACTCTTTGAGTAGTGACTTATTAATGTCAACAACTTATGAAAGTTTCTTTGGGGGTGGGGAAGAATTAAATATTGCCTATACCTAAAGGATGCTAAGTGATGTTTTAACATCTCTCTGTCAACAGCCAGTGTGTGGGTTGCAGGTGAAGTTGTAGTGAAGTTATTTTGTGAAGGAGAGTTCTGACTGCTGTTGTGTAACTGCACATACAAGTGATATAAAGTGAGTCTTCTCCTGGCAGGGCAGTTTGGACTCCTTCCAGTGAATTAGTTCCAGGTTACATGTGGTTTTGCAGCTTTAAAATCACTAGTATGTTTCTACTGGGGAAAAATACCCACTTCAGGTGATATTGGAAATGAGCTGCTTTCAGTGCCGGCGGAACACAGGAGCTGCTCTGCCCTGATATCTACATGTGTCTGGTATCTGTATCTGTATGCATCCTGCTGTATGTAAATGGAAGCACAGGATAGCTGTTCCAGTGAAGGAAAATCACCAGTGGCAGTTGGGGAATCATTTGTTGCCTCCAACTCTCTGACTTGCCAGAGAAGCTTTTTCTCCAAATCTCAGTTGTTTGGAAGGCTTATTTTCTTCAGTATTCATTTTCGTGGCTGTAATTGAGTTTTACTGCTAAGTCTGTGGTGTTGCTGTGTGGTTTGGGCATTTTTCAGTCCTTCTGAACTCTGGACTTGACTAATGTCGTTGGTAGCGGGTTCCCTAGAATAGTTACTACTGTGGTAAGAAAGGTGCTGTCCTGTATTGCTTTTGAATCTGCTATTTAATCACTTTATAATTTCTCTGTTTCTTTAGCGATGTTGGGTATGGCTTCCCACTTAAATGTTTTTCTGGTGTCTTTGAACCTATAGAAGCCAAGAAGCAGCTTGACATAGAAGCTCAGTGCTTGGCAAGTGTTAATTTATCCCCCATAAACCCTTGTTAGTGATAAAGTGCTTATCTTTGTGTTTGAACAGCTGGGCCTTCTTCATTCTCAAATGTAGGCTAGCTGCAGACTTATGTGTGCCTGAAACAAGGCCCTTATGTCTGTCTTTTTCACTTGAGTAAATTAGTAGTATTCAAACTTTTTTTTTGGTGCCAGCTTGTGAATGGCTTATCTGACTTAAAGCTTTATCACTGTGCACACAAATACAATTAACTGGCTTTGAAAGTTAGCCTCAGGCAGAATTATTGCATTATTGGCATTTTGCTCAGTGTGCTTGCAAAGCTAGGTGCTAGAAGCTTTATGTCTTATTTTCTGAGGGCTTTTTTAGAGGGAGAGTCTGTATCTTACTTTCTAAAATATATGTGGTATTTTAGTGTACCATGAAATAGATGCATATAGGTATCTTTCTAAAGAAATGGTGGGGAAAAAGAAAGTGACTTCCTGGAGGACTGGTGCTTATTTGCTTGAATATAATGAACTGGATTTTTTTTTTTTCTGCTGAATGAAAGTGTCTCTTTACTGCATAGAATCAGTTGTGAATGCAGTTTGCAAAACAAACTGATTTTAAAAAAACAATTATTACACTAATTAAGTTTTTAAGAAGCTGTATAATCAGGCTTAATGTGGGTAGCCTCACAACCTTAAGTACTTAATAGTGTGCTTAACTTCTGTTCTTAAGACTATTTCAGTTACTGCTATTGGTATAGTGAGAGATGCCAACACCTGTTGAATAGCACATATTACAGCATTTCATTTAACAAAATCTTTATATATAAGCAATATTAATGGGAATGCTAATATTTGCCTTTCCCAGCTGTCAATAGTGCCACCTGTTTTTTCTCCCCTCCCTCATCTTCATGTTTCTGGATTTTCCATGTCTTTTCTCCCATCTCCTGCTACACTAAGAATTTTTTCCTTTGCTTGATGTGATCCTCTTTTGTCTCTCCGTGCATCTGATGGATGACTAACGGTGACTTTACCCTCTCTCATTAGTCTGTGTTTCACTCCTTGCTCTGCCAGTCAGTAACAAAGTCCATTTCTGGTTGGTAAGAGAAAAGAACCTGACTACTGAATCAGGACATGTCAGACACATCAGTCTTTCTGATGGACTCCTAAGCTAATGGGCTCTGATTACAGTGTATTTTCACTTGTCTAGATTTTCTTTTATCTTCAAAAATTTTGAAAACTTGGAGGGACGGATGAAACAGGAAATGAGAGAAATCAAAAAGGAAAATATGGATGACACTAGAAGGAAAAAAGAGGGGGAGGAAAGTTATATTTGGGAAGGAGGGGGATAGATAAAGTTTGAGCGGATAAACTGTAGAATTTATTTAGACTTTGTCTTTGATCATGCAAATAAAGTTCAGTTTTAGAATAGACATGTATACATATCCAGCACTATTGTTGTGGACCTTATATTCAGGCTGAATACAGAAATGAGGATCTATGTATCCAGCACTATTGCTGTGCTGTTAGCAGATTGCCATCTTAGTATGTTGTGGACCTTATATTCAGGCTGAATACAGAAATGAGGATCTATACAGGGGGAAGGGCGTGAAGGTGTTTCTTGTGCTGCTTGTTTCTCTCTAGCACATATAAATCAGTATTTTTCATTTGCCTTTCACCAAATTTTTTTTTTTGAGAATTAAAGTTTAAATGCAAAACTATGCATTACACTGTTACTTCTTACAAAAATGTTATTATTAATATTCATATGTACTTAAAACATTTGTTAAAGTCATCAGTTAAAGCAGCATTAGCATCACCAGAAGTTGTTCTTCCTATACACTTTTACAAGACAAAAACTTTAGAAGTCTCACAAATGTAGAGGAAATTGACTGCTGCTTGTATTCCAGAATGGTCATTTTAGGATAATGAAAGCTTTGCAGAATTTCTTCTAAATACTGTATGTTGTTGCAGAATAAGGTATTGTGAAATAAATCTAGTTGTGAGCTGGCTCTGGAATAATTATTTCATTTACAAATAACTGTTCTGGAGCAGTGAGTTGGTATTATACTGTGCAGCTCTGCAGTAATCCCCTTTTAATTTCTAGCATACAGCTAACTGGTGCTTTACTTCCTCATTGCTGAAGTGGAATACAGAGTGAACTGAAGCCTCAGCAGGGATGAAATAAACATTACACATTGATATAGGAGAGCTAAGTGTACGTGCTAGGACGAGCGAGACAAGTATGTTGGCACTCTGCTTACATGAGCGATGGTGTCAAATTCTAGGAGAAATTTAAATGGGTGGAGAAGGAACAGTTAGTTACTTCTATGATTTTGGAGTCAGTTTGGGATGTTGATTTAAATGGTGATCTGTGAAATAGCTAAAATTGAAGGTTAATGTGAGCAGATCAAAGTCTGCCCAGGTTCTGGAATATATTGCTGGTTTCATGTGGTCCATACATCAAGAGAGGTAGAACTGTGTCATTTTATTCTGGCAACTTATTTTCAAAGTTATTTCACAAACAGAAGAAATGGATGTCTATTTTCACTTTCTTCTGTCATTGTTTTAGTTTTGCTCAAAATCTAAAACTCAGTTCAGTATAATTCTCTATCTAGAAAATACACAAGACGTGACAGAATGAAATAAAATGCTAATGAATGAGAAAAACAAGTATGAGTTTGCTTCTGAGATCTAATTTTTATATTAATATTTATTTTCAAATTTTTTTGTTTTGACAAACTGCAGCTTTTTTTTCTAGCAGCGTGCTACTTTAAGGTATAGAGTTGTACCTTCAGGAGATGGTTTGAAAGAGCAGCATTTAAAAATACTTCCTCTGCCGAATGGAAAAATGCTGTTCCAAGCAAATGTTATGGAGAACCTAATTGTACACAGTGATTTTTTCCAGAGTGCCTAAAATAGAAACTTTAAGTCTTGGTGTGAAGCAAAATTCTCCACCTAGATTTTGTTTATACTGTGTGAAGGCCTGATCCTGACTTTATTATTCAGTCCAAAAATATATATATAATGCAGATGTATTCCCCAGCTGGATGAGCTTATGCTTTAAGAAGCTGCATGTAGTAATTTTAACTGATACTGCTGTGCTTCATTCACTGTGTTGATGACCAAAGCATAAATTTGGTTATAAACAGAAAAGCTTAAACTGAAATGGCAGATACTCTCATGTATTGAAGTCTGCTGGAAACTGTATTTGGAGCTGCCACCATCTAAGCTAGGAGTGGATGAAGGGAATTACAAAAGTGCCCTATCTTCAGTGGGAATTTTTTGCATTATTGCTTGGGTCTTTAGGAAACATAATGCAAAAAAAATGCTCCGTTGTAACCCCATCAGACTGCAAGATTAGGCTCTATTCAGTACGTGCTGGAACATATGCTTCAGCATTTGCAAGAGTTGAGCTCTTTCCTAAATTGTTAAGCTCAAGGTTCCGGTTCTTGCATAGCAGCAGGACAGCACAAATACCTTTTTGACAGTGAATTACGGTGTTGCATTACACAACCAGTTACATACACAGTGCTGGTTTGTTTGTTGGTTTGAATTGACCTTACTAAGATTGCAGAGTCATGCACTTAAAAGGTAGGGAATGTAAGAACTAAGATGACTTTACAGTTCTATTTAATTCCTGGGCATGAATTTTTCAAATCTTTAATTGCATTATCTCATCTGTCCATGATCCTTGCAAAGCCAGAGCTTACTTAGTAGCTCAGGAAGAAGGGGGCTCGCTTTACCTGAGCAGCTCGTCAGTGTTGTCAGGTGGTGTGGCCACTCTCTTAAGTGCTGCATAATAGATGAACCCTGTTCTAAAGAAAAGAGGATCTTATGTTTTTGGTACTCATTGCTCTCACTGGAATGCTTAGTAAAAAAAATGTAGTCCAGTTTCACAGCAAACATAGTCAATTTGGGGAAAGGGAGTGTTGCCATTGCTTTACCAGTAGGTGGGCAAGCTGTAGAGATATTAAAATCAAAACAGTCTGCCCATTTTGAATGCCTGGAGTCCGAAGCTTTATACATAGTTCTTGATATACTTAATACAAAGTTCTTGTTGGCTTTGATTGCAGTGGTGGTATTGGACTGGTCTGGTGGATAGCGTCCCTGCTCATGGCAGGGGGGTTGTAACTAAATGATCTTTAAGGTCCCTTCCAACCCAAACCATTCTATGATTCTGTTTCTTCAGCAGTGGATACACAGGGTTCAGACTGCAATCAAATGAGTAGTGTGCAATTACTCTGTGAAGAGTTTGGCTTGAGCATTTTGCACAGCTTCATGCTAGGTAAAGAAACAAATTTGGCTTCTCAGCATTTTACTGCTTTCACTCTGTTTTATTGGTAGTATCACAGCAAGCAGTTCCTGCACCCTCTTACCATCACTTGCTTGCTTTCATCATCAGATAGTTCTGCTGCTTGACGGAACTGTGTGACTGCACAGGGAGACCAGTCTAAGTGCCAGTTCTTGCTGTTTAATCGTGCTGCTGTGCTGCGGCAAAAACTGCATCAGCCAGATCAGTTCTTTGATATGGTTTGTAGTCTGGCTGCACGAGCAGTTGCTTTGTCATAATGGAAAGGCCAACAGCAAGTTTTGGGTTTTGGAGGGTGGGAACTGCCTGAAGTAAATTTGGAAACAATTTAAGAAGCACTGCTGCCAAACATGCAGTCTCAGCCAAATGTCTCTTCCTCTCTTCCCCTCTCCTTTCCCCTTCCCAAATCAATCAGCTCTGTCTGCTGCGAGGAATGAGGCAGGGGTCTTAAGTAGTGAGAATGAGATCCTAGAGATAAGAGTTATCGTACAAGCCTCTTGTACCCTTGGATTCTGTCCTGGGCATGTTTTGAAATAGCAGCCTTCTGGGGAAGGTGGGAGTGAGTCCCTCCAGTGCAGGCGCTGGGCCCTGGTTCCAGTTTCTTGTCTAGCAAGTTTCTGTCTCCCTTCCCTTTAGTTGCTAGTTTTGTCTTCTTGTCACTCACCTTGCAACCCTCCATTCCTCCTTGCCCAGCCTGGTGGTTCCTCATCCTGCTCTGTTTCCCATCTGCAGCCTTTTCAAAAGAGTTGCTCTTGGGAGAAGGGCTGTGTACAGTCTGTCTGCAGTGGTGATGGCTTTCTCCATCTCCAAGTGTGCTCAGCAAGGAAGGGCTCTTCAGTTTGCAGTTCCCGTGTTCTCTGTCAGCTACTGGGCAGGTGCAAATGGAAGGTGTTTTCAAGGCCGTTTAGCTCAAGCAACTTTGGGCTGGTTTTCACATGGATGTTGAGATATAAAATAACTCTTTATCCGGCACATTTTCAAGCCCCCCTTCCAGAAGTTAAGAAGCTAGGCCTTGTCAGATAAGAGGACTAGAATTCAATGTAGGAAGAAAATAGATGGTTTTGCCAACTTTAGTCTTGAAAACAGCTAATCTACTTTGGCTGAGGCTTTTTTTTTTTTGGGGGGGGGGGGGGGAGCTAAGAAAATATCCTAATGAAGAATTGCAACTTAGGCTGTCTTGCATTCTAAGGATTCCTCTGGCAAATTTGGTAAGGAAGTGAAAGATGAGTTACTGTGATAGGAAGTATGAGAGCACTTTAATAGTAAGAGGTGCTGCAAGCTCCCAATAGAAAGTGAGACTTGAAATTAGAAACTTAGACTGGTAACTTTTTATTCTCTGTCTAAATTTTTTTAGAAAAACTGCAAAAAGTAGTATTTACTTTCCTCACATTGATACAGAATTTAGCTTTCAGAATTAATAATGTCATTAACAATTGTGTTTGTCCTATTTACAGGTGCTTATTTTGGTCAATTATCATGTTTAGTAGTACAAACATAGTGTTCACCAAACTAGAATTTAGCCTTTTGTTATTTGTTCATTTTCACTACTTCAAGTCTGCTAAAACTTGCACATAGTTTCAGTAGTCTTCTTCAGAATCTGACTTCTTCAGTACACTTCAGGATGTGTGTATTGCTTATGGAGTTCAGCCTGTGCATGTTTCAGAACATCTGAAGATTAAAAAAAAGTGTTTTGTCCTGTGTGTTCCTGTTAATGTCTGGGCAGAAAAACAGAGCAGATTTGGAAGAATTTTTTTCTTTATTGTCATGAACAGCAAACCTATTCAGTATTGATTTATCTGGGATTTCATTTTGTATTTTGCAACTTCATCAGCGATTCATAAATTTTACAGAGGATTTTGGTATGTTTTTCTATAGGAAAAGTAATTTAAGTCTATAGACAAAGAAATGGAGCCCATAGGCATTTGATTGCTTTGTGTGCTATGATCTGTTCTGTTCTTATTGTCCTTGCTGAAGAAGAAGCTGCACACAGCATGGTACTTGGTTTATCTTTGTTTTGTTTTAATCAGGCTTAAGTTGTCATTTGTAACCAGTGTTAAAGAAAGCCAAGTGCTATGTGCATTGGCCATGTGAAATATGTATGCAGGTTACATGCTTCTATCCAGCAAAACGTTGTATTTTTAATGTATCGCGTTAATTCAAAATATTCCAAGGAAGATGGTTCTGGTTTACCTGAACAATTCATATGTAAGATTTTAATAAGGAATGCATATCCTGTGAACAGTATACATCTTATTATTTAAAATATTGTAAATCAAATTACTGTAACATGAGAGTAATTGATGAGTTTTCATTATGTGTTTTTACAGATAATCATTATCTAATAGTAACTACAGATGTGAGTAAATTCTGAAAGGATAGAAATACTTAGTATTTAGGTCTGAAATTATATACATTCTTTTTTTTCTGCGGAGAGGTGTACTATCAGGTATGTGATAATGTCCTGATTTTTAAATTGAAGCTGTTTTTTTTTAATAGTTGGAATTTAATCCATGCTTGTATTTCTTTTCTTGTTTCTCCTCTCATCCACCACATAGATGTGCATGTTCTGCAGTATGCTGTTTTCTGCATTCAAAGTGAATTAAATATTTTTTAAAATAGTCACCAACTTTGATGAAAAACATACCTGAAAGGTTTAACAGAAACAACTGGAAAGATGCAGGACCTTTTCCATCTGACAGAAATATTAGTAGCCTTAAAAAGCAAAGAATGAAAAAGAGCATTGGTGTGGTTGTCCTGCTCCGTGGAGTCTTTCCCAAATGAGAGACTGTGGCTAGGAGCATCCCTCAGTTCATTTCTTCTCATAGTGGTACCAGTTTTGGGTTGACTTTCTGCTTAGCAGGTTTCTTGGAAGTAGTTGATGCTTGTAGGGAGTTCAGACAAATTCTGATACTCATAGTGTTTGGTGGGTTGCTCTCTTGCACCTCATCTTGGTGTTTTGTTTTTTTTTTACTGAGAATGTGTGACCCTCTTTTTAGTAGTTTAGGAGTACAGAGTGTAGTTGTACCTGGTTTTGCAAAAAGGTGCTTTTTTGTCAAAATGAAACTTAACATAAGCAGGCTGACATGAACACTTGAGAACATAGTTTGTATGTACAGGGCTGTAAAAAGCTTATTCTGGCAATGTGCTTGTAAATGCTTATTTTGACATTTTATTTTATTTTGACCCTGACAGAGCCAACAGTGCGGGCAGAACTGATGGAACAGGTGCCTCATATTGCTATGTTCTGTCAAGAAAACCGACCTTCAATCCCATATGCTTTTTCCAAATACTTACTGCCTATTGTGGTACGATACCTCGCAGACCAGAATAACCAGGTAAGTAAGTGTCTTTTACAAATAATTTATTAGCTAGTTGAATGTACCTGGTGTGAGGTTTTTGAATTTAAATAACGTAACATCATACAGGTGTGTAATGTTTTGTGGTAAAAAAGTTTTGAATTACGTGAAATGCACTCTGGACTTTAATGAAAGAAAATTTCCAACGTTTTTTCATCTGACATGATCTGTTCTGACGTGGGGCTTTTATCTGGTGTTGTATTCTTATGGACAAAATCAAACAGCCATTTTGATAAGCTTGCATAATTTAAATTATGAAAAAAAGGAACAGTAATAATGAAGAACTGACTCCTTGGTATAATTCAATTTTTTAACACCATTATGTACCTCCATAACCAGTTATTTGTATATCCATCCAATAAAGCTTTTGGATTTAACTTTTGTGGCTTGTTTCTCTGCATGTGTGAGTTATCTTGTCTAAAGCTTTCTCTAGGCCTCTCCATGTCATTTCAGACTAGACTAATCCTAGGTGATAAATTATTTTAAGTATTTTAGGCCTCTGAGTTTGACACTTTTATTTTCCTTGCCTTTTCCAGATTTTCCATAATTAAAAATAGATACCAAAACCTGTTTTTCTTAACAGTACAAGAAAAACATGGACCTTTTGGAGCAGGTCCAGAGGAGGGCCACAAAAATGATCAGAGGGATGGAACACCTCTCCTATGAAGAAAGGCTGACAGAGTTGGGGTTGTTCAGCCTGGAGAAGAGAAGGCTCTGGGGAGACCTTATTGCAGCCTTTCAGTACTTAAAAGGGGCCTGTGAGAAAGACGGGGACAAACTTTTTGGCAGCAGGGCCTTTAGTGGTAGGACATGAGGTAATGGTTTTAAACTAAAAGAGAGGAGATTTAGATAAGATATAAGGAAGAAATTTTTTATGCTGAGGGTGGTGAAACACTGGAACAGGTTTCCTAGGGAGTGGTAGAAGCACCATCTATGGAAACATTCAAGGTCAGACTGGACAGGGCTCTGAGCAACCTGATGTAGTTGAAGATATCCCTGCTGACTGCAGGGGAGTTGGATTAGGTGACCTTTAAAGGTCCCTTCCAACCCAAACCGTTCTATGATTCTAATAGTTCGTTTGTTAATTCATGTATAAGGCAACAACCATACTTCTGCTTGATATTCTCTTGCTAGCAGATCAACGATTCTGTTCATCATCTTAACCTCTGTTGATTGTCCGTAGTTCATTTGGCTGGTTTACTCTGAAACAAAGATCTCTCTTTTTTTTGACATTGCTGTCCCATGTTTTGGGAAGTATGTAGGTGGACACTTTCACAATAGCATTGCCAAATTTGCTGACACTAAACTGGGAGGAATGGCTGATACACCAGAAGGCTGTGCTGCCATTCAGCAACATCTGGATAGGCTGGAGAGTTGGGCGGAGAGGAACCTGATGAAGTTCAATAAGGTCAGGTGTAGGGCCCTTTACCTGGGGAGGAATAACCTCAGGCACCAGTACAGGTTTTGAATTACGTGAAATTCACTCTGAACTTTAATAAAAGAAAAGGATATGGGAGTGCTGGTGGACAACCAGTTGACCATGAACCAGCAATGTGCCCTTGTGGCCAAGAAGGCCAGTGTTCTCCTGGGGTGCATTAAGAAGAATGTGACCAGCAGGTCAAGGGAGGTGATCATCCCCCTCTATTCTGCCCTGGTGAGGCCACATCTGGAGTATTGTGTCCAGTTCTGGGCCCCCCAGTTTGAGAGAGATGGGGAGCTTCTGGAGAGAGTCCAGTGGAGGGCCACAAAGATGATTAAGGGTCCTGGAGCATCCTTCTAATGAGGAAAGATTGAGGGAGCTGGGTCTGTTTAGCCTAGAGAAGAGAAGACTGAGAGGGGACCTTATAAATATTTATAAATATCTAAAGGGCAGGTGTCAAGAGGATGGGGCCAGACTCTTCAGTGGTGGCCAGTGATAGGGCAAAGGGCACAAGCTGGAACACAGGAGATTCTGCTTAAACATGAGGAAAAACTTTACTGTGAGGGGGACAGAGCACTGGAACAGGTTGTCCAGAGAAGTTGGGGAGTCTCCTTCTCTGGAGACATTCAAGACCCACCTGGATGCAGCCCTGTGCAACCTGGTGTGGGGAACCTGCTTTGGTGGGGGGCTTGGACTAGATGATCTCCAGAGCTCCCTTCCAACCTCTACCATTCTGTGACTCTGTGATTCTTAGTTTACAATATGCAGTTGTTCTTGGGTTCAAACCAAGTTTGTTTCAAACATGAAGTGTTTGCAAAAGGGGTTTTGGAGTACTTGGTATAGATGTGTGGCAGTATGTAGGTACAGCTTCCAAAATACAGGACATGTATTTAAACAAAAAAACCAAAAAACTGTCTTTGAATTCTGGGTTCAATTTTTGTCTTTTTATGATAGGTAAGAAAAACAAGCCAGGCAGCATTGTTAGTTCTATTGGAGCAAGAACTCATAGAGAGATACGATGTGGAGACCAAAGTATGCCCTGTTCTGATAGATCTGACCGCTCCAGACAGCAATGATGATGTGAAGACTGAAGCTGTGGCTGTAAGTAACAGCAATACTGAATCATGCAGTACAGAGTTTGCTTGAATGCTCGATGTTGCAGTGATGATAGTGTGTTTCCAAGATGGACATCTATGTGGCATTAAAGAGAAAAAATTATATTGCTAGCCATAACTAATCTGTAAATTTTTCCATGCTGTGTTACACTCAAGGTTAGATTTATATTCAGTAGCTTATATATGCTGTAAAGAAAAACCCAGCTGGACAACACAGTGCAGGGGATTAATTTTACTCCTAAAGCATCTGCTGTTGTTGGCTTTTTATTTGTTTCAGATTTGTTTGTTTTGTGGAAGTTTAAATTGCATATATATGAAATTTCCATCAGTGGAAAACCTTTAATGCTTGAATTCTTTTGATCTTGGCTGTATGTCTGTTCTCTTTATTGATTTTGTGTAATTTTATTGGATGAAATAGTAAACATCTGAGTTGATCAGCTCATGGATGGTTGGTGGGGTTTTTTTTTTTTTTTTTTGCATTAGACACAACCTTAATGATTAAAAATTATGTGTTGAATTAAAATAGTAAGCAAATTAATACATTAGTTTATTAAGGAGAAATGACAAAAGATGTATGTCCTTATGTTTCCCTTGAATATTTGCAATTTATGTTGATGCTTTTTGCTATGTGCTTTTATTTATTTATTTGTTTTTGGTTGAGAGAGAGACCTCATTTATATTTTACTTTCATAATGTGACTGGACTCAAATAATAAGGAGGCTGGGCAATATTGCATTTGGCACCAAATTTCTAGTACTTCCTTGAAGAAGCTTGCGAATACATAAGGGAATAAACTTTAAAGCAGAATTGTTTTGAAGATATTGAAACTTGAGAAAAGTTTCTGTAGCCCACAAAGGCTCTGTAGGTTAGAAAAATAATATTTTTTTATTATAGGAAAATGAATTTAAGTAGGTAATGACATGATGAGGAAAGTGAAACATAAAATTATTTTAATTACCTTATTTTTTTAAAGTTGTAGTAAAAATCAGAATGAAAGAGCAGTTAGAGGGAAGAGCTGTCACTTTCTTTAGTATGATACGCTTTTTCAGTAGTTTTATGTTAGGGAGTTGCATATGAACAATATGGAGTGTTGTAAGTAATTTTTAAATCCTACAGAAGTTGTAGAAGTCACTTAAGCATATTAATTGTAAATAATTTTCTGTTAATTGTAGATGTGTAAATATTCATTAAGTATTGGAATAGTGAAATAATCTTGTACTTTGTGTTTTTTATTTTTTTGTAAATCTGGTAAGATAGGAGTGTAATTTCTGAGAGTTCAGTTATCCCCTTTAGTTAGGGATTTGATTTAGTTTGGTGAAAAAACCAGTGTGTTCCACAGCTGTGTTACATCATGACAGAGGGAGGGTAAAAAGAAAAAAAAGTTTTTTGCAGAAGTAGCTGAACCTTTTCAATTCAAAATACAGAATTTTTTTTCAATATTTTAATAATTTTCAATCAAATTATGTGCATGAGAATGAAAAGTAAATGTAAAAAGCCTCTGCTGAACTGACTTGGAATTGTGTGTTGTGCAATCCCTGATTAACGTCTGTCTTGCTATTAGATAATGTGCAAAATGGCCTCCATGGTGGGAAAGGACATCACAGAAAGACTTGTTCTTCCTCGGTTTTGCGAGATGTGCTGCGACTGCAGAATGTTTCATGTTCGTAAGGTATGAATTATCAGTACCTGGTCTGGGTTATCTGTGAAAGGAATGTCAGCAACTTGGAACTTGCATTTGTCTAAATGACTTTTTCCTGCTAGATCGCAGCTGTGACATGTATGAGTGGAAGCTATGGAGTTTCTTTTGTAGCTCGCATTTCCACAGATTTTATATTTGACATTGAGTTTCTTCCAGAGTCCCTACCTTTATTATCAGAAACAAAGAAAGAATCTGGTTGTCCTTATGATTGCATAGCTAGCTATGAAAATGTGAACCAGCTGTAACTGATACAGCATCACCCACCTGAGCTCATATCTCTGTGCATAGATGGAATTAAAGATACTCATTAAGATGAAATAAACTGGTCCTCCATCGTGGTATTTAGGTGCTGAGGCTGTGTTTTGGTTTCACACTGCCATTGCATAGCTTATTTTCCTTGATAACTGCTTTTATTTTTTCATTTGACAGCACTTGGAATGTATTTTATCCTGCTTCCCTTTACTGAAGTTCTGAGGTGGTTCTTTCATGATTAAAAAAGGCCGATTAAAGTTAAAATGAAGAAAACAATTTTTTTATTTTTTTATTTTTTATTTTTTTTTTTAAACCGGGAAAACGGCCAGTGGGGGGATGTGGCTGATACTGAGCTTGCCCCGAAGCCTGTTTTTGTGGTTTTAAAAACTGTTTACATTTTTCCTTTGATTTTGTTTGCTGTATTAAAACTATAGTCTTGGTGGTTATATCTTTGCATTTTGTTTGTAAGGTATGTGCAGCCAATTTTGGAGATATCTGCAGTGTTGTTGGGCAGCAAGCCACTGAAGAAATGCTGGTAAGCCATTTCTTAGAGGATTTTTCTTTTAAATGCAAGTTGGTAGTGGAGTTACCCAAGGTATGGGAGAAGAGCAGCTAAAATTATTAGACAACTACTACATTACCTTACTAAGGAGAGACTAAAAAAGCTGTGACTCTTCAGTTTTGCTGACATAAGGTTATGATTGATGTTTACAAAATCTTGAAGACGGTTACTATCAATACAGAACTCTTAATTGCCAAGTCACACAGTCTAGAGCTAAGGGTACTCAATTCTAGAGCTGGGAGAAGGATTTAAACCAGACTGAAGGAAATACCTTGGGCTGTGTAGACAGAGAGTATTTGCAAGTTCAAAATACATTAGGCAAGAAGTAGGCAGGAATGTATCTTCTAATGTCCATAAATGCAATGAAAGATTGTAGATACAGGAGGAGCGTGGAGGGTGTAGACCACTAGAAGGGATGTGCCTTATGTGGTCTCTAAAAATGGCATCACTTAATGCTGCTGTTCATTATTTTAATCTTTTCAAGCCTTCCTGACTCTTAGCAAAGCCTCATAACCCTCCTGGGAAGGAGCAAAAGAGAAAGAAGGGCAGAGAAAATAAATGAATCTGTGCAATAATAAATTAAGTAAAGGAAAGAGATACAAACTCAAAATGGAAAAGCTGGGAACTGGATGGAGCAGGGAGCAGAGGATCCGTAACAGTGCCCCCTGTTCCCCTGGTGGGTTCAGGGAGCTGGTAGATGTTGCTAGGCTTGGAGACATGACAGGGCTAGGCAGCAGGAAGCAGCCTGAAAGTCTCTGGGATCCTTCTTCAAGCTTTCTGCTTTTGGGGATGCAAACAGTGAGCTTGTTGATGGCCGGAGGAGACTGATGAGTCAGTGCCATGAATTAGTGAGGGACTTACATGGAGAGAGTATAAATGCAGGCGTGACCTCCACAAGAGGCTCTGCAGCCTTTTGCAAATGTGGTATTGGGACAGGTATGCCTAGTGTGACCCTCAGGGCATTGCTAATGTTCTTACAGCATTTGCTGCATTTTTCCCTAGATGCTGTGTGATTCAGGCCATTTGATAATGAAGTATTGTGCAGATTTACATTCCATATGTTTCTCAATTGAGCATGTAAATTGATTTCTCTCACAGAAATGCCTTCTTAGTGATACATGGAATGAATTTGGATTAAAACTTTGTAGAGGGTGCAATTGGACTATGAAATAAAAAAAAGTAGTGAAAAGTAGTGGTTATTTTATGTGAAAGTAATAACATGTGGCTGGGCAGTTGGGGATCTCTTTCCATAATAGAAAATACCATTTTCTGCTCTTTTTGTATTATTTAAAAAAAGAAAAAAAAGGCAAAAAGCTGAATGGCTTTAGATAGAACTTCATTTTGTAACATAAAGGCTTTTTTTTTTTTTTCTTTTTAAGCAGAAGCAAAGTCCAGAAAACTTTGCTACAGAAAGTAGGAAGAGCTGAACATCAATAATTGAGAATAGAGCTGCAGCAACAGTCATTGTATTCTTTACATCTTACCACTCTGCTTGTTGCAAGCGAAGGCAGCCTTGTGATGAGTTGCATGTCTTTGACTGCCTCACCTGCACTCTGTCCACCGTTTCATTCTTACCATTACTGTTTCCAAAAATCCTGAGCAGCTTCAAAATGCTTCAGTTTTATTAGTAAAACAACTGCTCTGTTCAAACCTGTTTTTCTCTTGCACAAAATGCAGTGTCTTTCATTCCCCTATTCCTCTATGCTGTTCAGGTCCTGCTTTGTAGGGTAGGTAGGTGGTGACAGAGATAGGTAAATCTAACAATTTAGGTGGAAAAGAAGTTTTCTTTCTGAAGATGCTCTTCCTTTGCATTTCAGTGAGAATCTTAGAAAAAAAATCTGTAATGTTCTCTGATAGATAAAACATTAATGCACCAGTATTCTTTATGGTTTTGTTCCTTTCAGTGTTAGCTGCTTTAAAAGAATGGTGTAGAGATGGGATTTTTGTCTTATGCTAGGTTTTCTGAGCTTAAGGATATTTTTTTAGTTGTTTTTTTTTTAATATAAATCAAGTTAGAAAGTTTGTACTTTCTTGATATTCTTTGGACAGGTGAATTTTCTTTATCTATATCCATAAGTAGCAGGGTGGTGGTACTGAATGTGTGTTCTTTGTCTTGCAAATATTAAACTAATGCATCTGATTATGAGGGCAGAGAATGAGATGAATGAAATGAATGTGGAAAAAGAACTTGCTTTGAAACAAGTACTGCCTGTTAAGACTTGCAAACTTACTATGTTCCTAACAGCTGCCAAGGTTTTTCCAGCTCTGCTCTGATAATGTGTGGGGAGTTAGGAAAGCCTGTGCTGAGTGCTTCATGGCAGTTTCTTGTGCAACATCACAGGAAGTCCGGAGGACAAAATTGTCAACCCTTTTTATTAATTTGATTAGTGATCCTTCACGATGGGTAAGAATTGCTTTTTATTTCTTGAATAGCTGTCATATTTAAAGGATTTTACTGTGATACTCCATATAGAACTTCTCCCCATGGGTGTGGATAATGTAACTTGTTTCACGCACCTCGAGCAAAATTCTTCTTAGAATGCTTAGTTTGTCCACGGGTGTAGAGAGTCCTTCATGTTTTCACTGCAGCATGTAAGAAACTGTGTCAGTGGGGTGGCTTTTCTTAGCTACAGAAGTGCCTGTGACTTAACATTGCTGAAAATCATTAACAAAACCGGAAAGTTAGATGTGATTTATTTTTATTTCTTCAGGTTCTTTACCACCACCTCCTTTTTTTGGGGGAAGTGGGGCAATACAGTGGAGTGGTGGTGTTTGTTGGTTTTGGGTTAGTTTGGTTCTGGTTTGGGTGGAATTTTTTGCGGGGGTTTTCTTGTTTGGTTGGTTTTTGTTTTTTTGAGATTTTTTTGTCTTGAGGATCTAACCTTCAAACCTTGTTAAGTTTGTTATTGAGCAGACTACTTCCAAGAGGCAAAAGTAGATCTTTTGCATAGGAGCACAAGCTCTTGGATCCTGGAAAACTGTGCAAGCTGTAGCCCAACAGAGTTAATCAAATAATTAAAATGAAGATAGATAATTGTTGAGAAGGGGAGCAGAAATAGGGGAAGGGAGGAGCAAATGAATAACATAGCCAAGTAGGAAAGGGAAAGAAATGTATAACTTGTCAGTCAAAACTTATGGTGGTAAAATGTCTGTTCACAGCACATAATTTTTTCCTTTCAAGTTGTTAAAATGATCAACTGAGTTTTCAGATTTACCTGCTTCTACTGTCTAAATATTTGGGGAATAGGCCTGTCAACATAGTTACCTGTGATTTGACTAGTTTTACTCTGCTTTTTTATTTACACAGCACTTTATGTATACAGCTGGTTGACTCTTTCCAGACAAGAGCTTCTGCTGTTGTTTTTCTCAGTCAACCTATGACCCTTCCAGTTCTTAGTTGTAGGTGTTTGTCTTCTATAGGACAGTGAGCTTTATATATAGAAATAATTTTTTTTTTTTTCTTCACCTTGGACCCTTTCCACTAGGTCCGCCAAGCTGCTTTTCAGTCTCTGGGGCCTTTCATATCAACTTTTGCTAATCCATCCAGCAGTGGCCAGTACTTTAAAGAAGAAGATAGTAAAAACCCAGAAGACTGTGGTTCTGCACAGGAAAACAGGTAGAGAATTTGCTAAATCTAGAAATAATTTTTTCTTCCTTGTTTTTCTTCTGTATGAACTGCAAGCTAAGAAAATTGACTTGCTTGTATAAATGGAGTATTTATCTTGGTAAATGAAAAGATCTGGAACTTCTCATCTTACTTAGTAGACTACCACAATTTTCAGTTATTTACTAAAAATACATGACTGTTCAGTACCTTACAATGCCTTGGGATATATCTTCTCTGATGAAATGACTGACTTGATAGACAAGGGAGAGCAGTGGATACAGTCTACCTAAATTTCAGTAAGGGTTTTGACGTGGTCTCCCATAAGATCCTCATAGAGAAACTGATGAAGCAGGGGCTGAACAAGCAGACAGTGGGGTGGATTGACAACCAGCTGAATGGCCGGGCCCAGAGGGTGCTGATCAGCGACACATAGTTGGAGGCAAATAACTGGTTGTGTGCTTCAGGGTCCAGTCCTGTTTAACATCTTCATTAATGGTCTGGATAATGCAAAACTGAGAAGAGTGGCTGATGTGCCAGAGAGTTGTGCTGCCATCCAAAAGGGCCTCAATAGGCTGGAGGAACGGTCTGGCAGGAACCTCTTGAAGTTCAATAAAGTGCAAAGTCCTGCACCTGGGGAGGAGCAATCCCAGGCACCAGTTCGTGCTAGGATCTGTCCAGATGCAGACCAGCTGTGTAGAAAAGCCCTAAGCATCATGGTGAACACCAGATGGACAATGAGCCAGCAATGTGCCCTTGCCACAAAGAAGGCCAGTGGTATCCTGGGCTGCATTAAGAGTGTTGCCAGTAGGTTGAGGAGGGTGATCCTTCCCCTCTGCTCAGCACTGGTGAGGCCACAGCTGGAGTGCTGGGTCCAGTTCTGGGCTCCCCGTTATAAGATATGGACATACTGGAGTGAGTCAAATGGAGGGCCAGGAAAACGATGAGGGGACTGGAGCACCTCTTCTGTGAGGAAGGGCTGGGAGAGCTGAGGCTGTTCAGCCTGGAGAAGAGAAGGCTCGGGGAGATCTTACCAATGTGTACAAATCCCTGAAGGGAGGGTGCAAAGAGGACAGGGTCAGGCTCTTGTCAGTGGTGCCCAGTGACAGGACCAGAGGCAATGGGCACAACCTGAAACACAGGAGGGTCCCTCTGAACATCAGGGAACACTTTTTTTTACTGTGAGGATGGATGACTGAGCACTGGCAGAGGTTGTCCAGGGAGGCTGTGGAGTCTGCATCCTCCGAAATACTCAAAAGCCATCTGGACACAGTCCTGGGCAACTGGCTCTGGGTGGCTCTGCTTGAACAGTGGGGCTGGCCCAGATAACCTCCAGATGTCCCTTCTGATCTCAACCATTCTGTGATTCTATGATTTATTTAGCTATGCTGTAAGTAAATCTAGTTTCATAAATAGCAAACTGATAGCATGTGTGTGAATTTTCAAGAACATCTGTTTGCAACGAGTATGTTTTGGTTTTTAAATGTTCGTTTGCTTTGGCACTCAACAGTGAAAAAGTCAGGACTACAGAAGATGTCACAACAGATGATGAGCACAACAGGACAGAGGATCTGTCTTCACATGTTGATAATGACGATTTTGCAACAAAACTTGAAAATGCCATGGAAGATCAAAATATAGTGTCAAATAACTCCCAAAGGGAAAGTGATTTCCAGACTGAGTCATCCTTCCATTGCACTTTGTCTTCAGAATCTTGTGGGGAAATGGCTGATGAGAACGAGCGAAGTTCTCATTGCTGTACAGCAGGTCTGCGGGAGGCTGGGCTGAATTCACAGGAAACCTCTCTTTCAGAACAAGAATTATACAACTCTTTCCATTTCTGGAGGACTCCACTTCCTGAAATAGATATTGACTTCGAGCTTCAGCAGACTTCTGAGATAATACTCGATAGAGAAATTCAGGAACTCACTATGCCAGTGTCTCCAAACATTCCTATGGCAACAAGGAAAGAATTGGAAGAAATGATAGAAAATTTGGAACCCCATATAGACGATCCAGATGTTAAAGGTATAGTAAAGATATTGAAGCATTTTTAGCATTTAGAGATGTGCATGTTGCTTTAGCAGTTTAGGCTTTAACCTTTCATTTGTTTTAAAAGTCAGAAGTACTGCTTTATCCTGGTCCTCAAAGAGATTGTATCTATTTAGATTCAATTGTGAAAATTAATGATGAACTAAAAGGGAACTTGCATTCGTGTAAAGATGTTTAAAGGTAGTATGATTCCTTCCATAAGCTGAGTACACATATGGTTAGCAGTATAAACTTCTGACTGCCTGTTTTGACGGTATAACCAAATAGATGGTTCAGTGGCATAAGCTGTTGATCAGGAAATTGATCTGTAATTAGCTTACATGCAAAATAAGAAGGCAGATTAAGTTTTGTTTTTTTTTTTAAATATCGAAGTGTGGTAAATGGTTTTCATTTTATGGATTATCCATTTTATTTTTAGTGAATTAATCTTCTCCATTTCTCTGCAAGGTCTTTATTATTGCAGTCTGATGTTTTTGACTTAAGCATGCCAAATTTGTTGGGTCAAACTGAGAATTGATCCAAATTGAATTCTTGAAGTGAATGCACATCCTCCATTTTAAAAGCTGTTGAAGAGTGGAGAAAGGTGTCATAAGTATGACCAGCTGGTGGAACGGCATCTCGGAGATACTCCCTGGGCTAAAATGACTTGACTATTTCACACATGCCTACTGGAGATATCTTTCTTTTGGTATTTGTATGCTGAGTAAATTCTAAGGCATATCAAGCTTGAATGTCACAGTCAGAAAGTCCAGAGCTACCGGTAAGGAAGAAGCCATGTTATTCTGGAGCTGAAGAATCCCTAGGGGAAAGCATGCCTCTATACCAGAAAAAGCAGGAAAGAAAAGGAGGGGCAAGTTGGGAGTGGGAGCAACATTTTAGAATAAACTGATACTGCTTTCAACTTATTTTTGTTGTTAGTAGGTTGATATGCCAGTAGCTTTTCTTAAATCCATTTTTGGGCTGCTTCCATTTAATCTATTGTGAAGTCAGCTGATGCAACTTTCTTGCTTAAAGAGTGCTTTGGGCACTCTCTCTAAGGAAAGAGATAAGAAAAAAATTTCAGCCTTGCTAATGATTGCAGTCTTCACATAACCGGTCTCTGAAGCCTGCTGTTAAAACTTGCAGTACTCTTTAGGTTTGTTTTATAAAACCTCGTTCTGTCCAGTTACAGAACGTATCTTAAACACTTTTAATGAAGATTTATGTAGGCATGTATTTGTACATCCAGAATTGTCCTATGTTACATGATTGTTTCTGTTATGTGTGTGTTCATGTCCTGTTTCAGAGCAGGTTTGGTTTCTTTTTTTTCTGTTTGTTGGGTTTTTTGTTTTGGGGTGGGGTTTTTTTTTTTTAGCTCTCTTGACTGGGCATCAAGAGGTTTTCTGTGTAGTTGCTGGCTAGCACTCACACACTTCAGTATAAGAAAACTGTTACTAGGTTGTAAACACCATGGGTTCCAAGTGCCCACAAGTTAGGAAAGATTTGAATTAGGGTTACCAGTGATATTTATTCTGATTTGGTGTGGAGTGGGTCTTAATTACTCAGTCACCTTGTATTCTGTTCATTACCTCTGACTTGGTCAAGGCTGTGTAGTGAAGCCCCAAGAAACACACCTTCTAAACCTTGTACTCTTTTTTCCTCTTGCCTGTATTCTTTCAGAAACTGTAATTTAAAAACATACTTGTTTTAATTTGGTAATGTTGCTATTTTAATTTTATACAAAGTGCATTGAGACATAAAGAAATTGAGACCAAAACTGATAGAATAGTATTCATTTTGCATGCTTGTCTCAAACACTGAAGTGCACACAGAACTAGTAGGTATCCAGGCTTTAGTCTCTGAGTAGCTGACTTAATGCCTGTGTCTTGAACCGTACACTCCTTAAACTGTGATGAGAGGTAGACTCCGTTTGGGGGTGACCTGGAAGATCAGAGCCCTGACTCTGCCTCTTTGCTCATGGCGATACCAGGAATAACACTTCCATCTTTACCATCTAAAACTGTTGTTGCAAACTGATGATATCAATATTCAGTCCAAAGATTGTCTTAATTTGTTATTTTTGTAGAAATTTTATGAAACTTCCTAATTTCACAGATAATTTTGTCTCCAGTATACATGGCTGCCAAGTGTTTGCCAAACAGCCCTGGTCCCATACAGTGCTTAGGGTCTTTCCCTGCCCTCCACCGCCTCCTCACAAGACTAGCCATCATGTTTTTGAGTCTTGTACTGTGAGTGGTCTGGTTCTTGACAGCAAAGACTGAACAAGCTAGGATTATTTTTTTTTTCCACTTTCTTTCTTTCTTTCTTTCTTTCTTTTTCTCTTTCTCACTGTTTAAATTCCTGTGACCTTTTTCTTGCACTTATTTTCTTCATTGATTTGCTGTCACCCGAGTCCTGGATTCCTGCTTCCATGCTGTACTCCTGTCTTTATCACGGCATTCCCAGCCAAGGAATGGGAGAGGAAGATGCTGTGTTCTCTGTAGTGGGTAAGCAGAGGCCTGCCATACTGGAGAGCTCCCATAGGTACATATCTTGTGGTTTCTGTAGCAAATGGGACAAGCACCCTAGAGACATTGCAAGATGAAGTGGGTATGAGTTAGCAAAAGTGTAGTTTGGGAATGAGACTGCCATGTATGATGCTATGCGTGTGTCAATAAGATTAAGACGACCTTAACTCTGGCTGTGCCTAGCCTCTCAGTGCTTGACTGTGCAACTTTGGCATCCTTCGCTTAACGTGTTTTGTTTTGGAGAATATTTTCTAAACTTAGAAGAAAATTAATATCTGTTGTGTGGAACCATATTGGCCAGGGTCATTGGCACAGGTTTTCTGAAGGTTCTTAAGATCACACTGAATTTTTGTTGTTTGACTCTGCAGAATAGCTGTTGGCGGTAATAAGGTGATGTCCTTCATGGTACAATCAGCAGAGGATGATGATTTCCATTTTGCTAGGTGGTTTCAGAGCCAGTCCCATAGCTGAGATGGGTGTGGCGATTTGATACTTGAGTTCTACCAGCAATGATTGTGTCTGAGTCAGAGTGGGGCAGTGTTTTTCTTCTCCCTGCTGCCCCCAGCTTTGCCCTGTATGTGCATCCATAGCACCTACTATACCTTTGTACCCCTATCCTTTCCCTCTGTATGTATTCCCCTACTATTTCCTTTTTTGTTTTCATTTCTCTTCCTTTCTGGATTCCGTATTCCTCTACTTCATGTCTCATCTCACCCTTCTGTGTTGTGCCAAGTGCTTCATCCCTCACTACTTGCATCATTATAGCAGAAGTATTGAGAACAGAATAACTTGGTTCTTATCTAAGCGGTGCCTCAGCATGGCATGACAAGGGGAAGGATCAGCTGAAAGGAAAGGCTTTGCCAGCCTGTGAAGCCCAGGATACACTATGTTCAGTGCACACCCCAGTCTTCCAGATGTCTTGGCTGCTAAGCACTAATGGGTTACTGTTTACATCCATACACCGTGGTTGTGTGTGTTTTGGGGGTGTTTTTATTTGCTTTGGGGGCTTTTAGGTTTGTCACTTGACTGTGTTTCTGTAGTGCAGCCCCCTATCATCAGAGCAGTTTCCATTTCAAACTTCAAATCCTTGCTCCAAGGCGTGGAGACTGATGAGGTCTCTAGCAAATACAATATCTTAACAGTGACCAGCAACTGCCACAGAACATATTTTTTTCCATAATATCATTCTCAGAAAGGGGTGAACTGCTTTAACTGAATCTCACTCCCAAAAATCTTTTCCTTGAGGCTTTCTTTCCAGAACTAGCTAGTTGCCAAAGCGATAAATCTGAGTAATAGGTAGTTGAGCAGTCAGCAACCAAGATAAAGACAGCCTGTCTTCTCACAGACAAACTCTACTGGCCAGCAGAGCTACACAAGCTATGCAAAGTTAAGCAGTGGTATGTAATCCCTGTTAATAGGACCTTTCCACTCTGCTGGCCAGACATCCTGAGAGTCTCAAACTGGGTGATGGAAACCTGCTCGTTCCTCTGAAGTATGCCAGCTTTTTAAAACTTATCACAGAGTCTTTATTCAGGTCACCTTTTTCCAGCTCCCGAGGCTGCTGCTGTCTTCACTTAGTTCAGAGGTTCCTTTTCTTTCCCCAGATGTTTTTATTTATTTATTTTTCTTACCAGGGACACTTCCTTCAACTTTATTTATCTTCTTATGTTCTGCATAGAAAGTAGTGAATCATGTAATGTCAGCTTTTCTTAATATTTTTTGGGGAAGAGAGAAAGCCTTGCAGGTTACTGGGGAAAACTGCCTTATGCCAGTTATAGACTGCTTTGTCAAATGGAGACCTAACAGGAATAAACCAGCCCGAATGTGTGGTCAATTGATCCCATTCCCTTATAAAAACTACGTTTATAAGTTAGGCTACTAGTGCTGCCTGCAGTAAAAGTCTAAAATATATTGTTAATGGGACAGTAGGTGAGGAGGAAGTGGAGAAGAAACTCCTCTTATTTTTATATTTTAATTACTTGCATCTCTATACCCATTGATGCAGCCCATATCTTTTGTCTTTGAGTAAGAAGTGAGGGTAAGGAAGGCAGATCCTTCAGGGAAAAGAAGGGAGTGTGCCACTTGGAAATATCAATGTCTTCTGGTGAAACATCAGGAGAAATGTAAAACAACAATAAAGCGTATTGAAAGGACAAATTCCTGAAGACCAGGAAATTTGATAATGCCAGGTAAAATGTGGTTTTGATGTTAAAGGTCGTGCCAGTTATTTTAGGATGTAGGTACTGTAGCCAAGAGTAAATAATTCCTTGCTGAAAAATACTTCTCACCTGAAGCAAAAGTCAAAGGAATAAAGAGTTAATTAGCAGATGGTTTAGGATCTAGTGAACATTGACTTTCTTACCAGTGCAACACAAGTTGTATTATGCACAAAACTGATCTTTACACTCCAATTTTTACTGAGGGTAGTTGTGAAAACTAGTTAGCCAGCAGATAGTCTTCCAGATTTCCTCCCAAAACCTTGCTACCCAAGAGCTTTGAGGCATTTTTCTGTGTCATGTGTGAGAGGGAAGCCTTATCCTTTGCTTGTACTTTTAATGGTTTTCTGGAAAACATTGCCTATCTTATTGCTTTAGGAAAGATCTTTTTGGGAGATGGGGAGGAGCAGCAGCCACCTCAAGTCAGGAGGCTGTCAGCACAGATCTTGGACTGTGTCTGCATGTTATGGCTCTCTGGATTTTTCAGTAAATATATATTCAGTGTTGAAGCAGTATGTGTTACCTACTCAGGGTAAGCTTCCTTGATTTCTAGGTGAAAATGAGAGGACTGTACATTTTTCATGAAAGAAGTCTTCATGAAAAATGTTGTCTTGATATGCAGCAGAATGTAATTCTTCTTAATTTTCTTGTTTGAACTCTCTAAATGAGAATAAACTGGAAATCAGACAGACATTTCTCACTCTAGCAGGTGCTCTGAAATGACCACCTATTTTGCATGGTTTGGAGTGGTTTATTTAACTTTAAAGTTTTAGAGGAATTTACTAACCTTGATCTTTTTTATTCTCATGGCCTTAAAAGTTCAGAGGTTTATTATCAGTGAACTAACACTTGAAGAGTGAAGTTGTAGCAAGCTTTTGTCAATCTTACAAATTGTAAAATTCCTAATTTTTGTATATTTATATATCATATTATAGATGTATATTGAAACTGTATTTTCTAATATAATGTGTTGTATAGCAGAAGTGTTAGTATGATGTTAGTTTTGTTTTTAAGTTTCTAACTTGCTGTGTTTTTTCCTGTTGGGCAGTAATACAGCAAGAATATCCTTTGGTTATGCTATAAGAGATTTGACACAGTTATAGAGCTAGTATTGCATACTGTAAAGAATTATCTTTACCTCCTGCTCATCAGATTCCACCTAGAAACCAGTTAACCTGTAGTATGTTTTCTGATTTCTGCTAAGATTGTGCTGAGTTATAATTCTGCTTCTTGTAACAGATATATTGCATATCTGTTTCTTCGGTCTACAAAAGAGTCCAACTCTCTGTGTTTCGTTCTTGTTAATAACACCATCAAAAAAGCGAGAGGGAGAAATTTAGATTCTGTAACTTAGTATGGCAACGTGGGACTAAAAACGAGCATACGGTTTGTCATTTCATTTCACAGTGAGCACTTAAGAAACCTTGGAAAAGCCAAAGTCTATGGGGAACAGAGCTTCTGGATGGCTGGGTAAATTTAATGGGTCAGGAGATTATTCTTCCTTACCTTCTTGGAAAGAAGGGGAGGAGAGAGGCTGAGTAGATCAGTCTGCACTGAATTCTGCGTCGCTTGCAGCTAAGATTGGCCCTAATACCTGATCTGCATAGGTCAGGCTGTATCCAAGGAATGTTGCTCAACAAAGCTTTTTTTAATTAGCAGTAAGCAGAGGGATGGAAAGCAGAGCAGTCTCAGAACTGCTGGATCTTTTTCAAAAGAATGGATGGCAGAGTGTGAAGTGCTAATGCTTTCTTTTGATGAATAAGAGAACATCAAACAGTGCAACCTTCATTATTTGTTTGGAGGATGCAAGGAGGCTGAAGCATCCTGGGGTCTAGCATCTTCCTATATAGATCTTGCTTTAGAATTTAATGACTGTATATAAGAGAGAGAGAGAGAGTCTTGTAGAACTGAAGTCCTTTCTGTATGAATAAACCCATTCTCAACCTTTATTTAAATTACTTTTCCCTTCTCTCTCTTACTCTCACCTCCCACAAAAAGACCCAGTCAGTAAGTTGGCATTCATGTGTCCCAAAGACTATTTGTACCATTAATACGTACCAAGATTCTTAAAGAACTGATCCTGCTGTAATAGCAGTCTCTTACTCCTGGAGTTTTTGCTTTGAAGACATATTTCACTGAACTGTGGTGTGGTGGGGCACCCTAGGACAAGAGTGGAGTGTTAATCTGCCTTACAATTTATGCTAATTGTCCCCGGTTTGGAATTTGCTAATGGTCAATAATCTTAAAATTGTACCTCCCTTCTGCCATCCTTCAGTTAATTAGTCACTGTCTAAAAGTTGATTTGTGGACTTGCTAAAAGTTTATTGCACTTCAGTCTCTCATGTATTTCTCTTTCATATGCTGCAGCACAAGTGGAGGTGTTGTCTGCTGCACTCAGAGCATCCAGTTTGGATCCTCAAGAAGAGACAACGGCCAGCGTTGGCAAGGGAACAGACTCACAGACTGAACTAGCCACCGATGACCAACAACATTTTAAACCTATACTGGGTGATATTGTGCCTTTAATTGGTGATGCTGTTGAGGTAAGAAGCAAGTTTTGTGGGTTTTTTTTTCCCCCATTAGGATTTCCAGGGCTCCAGTAATAGGGCTCCTGTAGTTTGTATTTGTGCAGTAATTGCAGCCAAATGCTTCCTACTCCTGGCTAGTGTGGCGTTCAGTTTTGTTGGCTGTTACTGAAGCGCTAGCTGCTAAAATAAAATGAGTTGTATTGGGTGCCTTTGTTTTTGCCACTTCTCTGCTTGTCTGTGTAAATTCTTGAAATTGTTTCCATTAAAATCTCTGTTGTCTGACTGTCACATTTTAAGATGTTTTAATGCTACTGCAGTTTATTACTGTGAAATTGCCTGCCTTAAAACAGAGCCCTATTGATAATAAGTGAATCCCCTTCTCTAGTGCCCTCCTCCCTGGTTTCCTTCCCCTCGCCTCCATCTGGAGAAAGAGCTACTTTGTTCCCTGTTGGAGTCTTTTACAGTAGTTCACTGGCCTGCGTTAGAGAAGTTTAGGACTTGCAATCTAGGATGTTGTGTGAACTGCTGAAAGAGAAAGTGGATTCTAGCAATCAGTAGCATTTTAAAGGTTTTTTTTGCACTTCCCTCTTCACTACCCCACCACTGCCACCTGCCCAACTGAAGTCTGTGGCACTGTGATACTATTTTGTGTTCTGTACTGTGTATTAGGCCACTATGTTCACTGCATATAGTGCCACAAGCTCTGGGGGTGTTCAACGCCATAGCTATATAGAAAGCAATGGTTCCAGAGTATGCTTCCTTAAAACCACATCAAGTGATTTGTTGAGTCATATTGCCTGAATGGTATTTTCAGATGAAATTTTGATAAATGTCTTAGAAAAGTCTAGGAGTTGACATCAGTCCAGTGCAAACATTTTCAACCTTCTTTAATTATAGCAGTGTTTCTAGATGGCATTTAATTAACTTTTCATTTAAGCTGTTGCACTATCATGTAGCTGGAAAACATTTGGGCAGTGCAGGAATCCATTTACTTGGATACAGCTGCTTATACACAATCATAATTTAACACTACAAATGTGGTTGGTTGGTTGGTTTCAAAAAAATAACCTGCCCCTAATTCCTGATGTCAGGCTTGCTATGTTTCTTTATCATAGGATGTGTTGTAGTCGCTTCTTTCTAATGCTAACCTGTAAAATGACAGTGGTGTTCTAATTTTTGGGGATGATGAGGGTGGTGTTTGTTCAGAGGGACCTGTCCTGCATTTTATTTCTTTACAGAGCGGGGATGCTGTCAGAAAGTTTAAGAACCAGTTACATTGCTAGTGTATGTTGGTTTTGCATGTTTCAGTTTTACTCTTTAAAAGGATACTTTTAATCTGTCAGTTCCTTGTTTGTTACTGGCACTGAGGCAAGTCCTCATTTTAGGAGTGAAAGGATATTTCAGAGGTGACCTAGAATTTAGGAATCAAGCTGTGATCTGTTGAGCATGTGAGCTGTTGCCCCTAGCAGTGAAGAAAGCTCTGTTTTTCACAGGTGGTTTTTTTTGTGTGTGTGTGTTTCATTGTGGTGGTGGTGTTTTTTGGTTATGTTTTTTTAGTTTGTTTTTTTTTTTAAGTCTCAGCATAGCAACATGTCAATAGAGTACTGGACACTTTAGAAAAATCAAGCTACAGCATTTTAGTTGAAGGCAGCCTTCACAGTTTTGCACACATATCATAAAGCAAAATCATACTGTGCTTGTCCTTCGGCAGCTGTATTGGCTTCTAAAGCAGTTAATGTTCCATGTTAAAGAGACATTCTCTATTCCAATGAAAATAAAGGTTGTAATGGAGTGAACAGGTAAGATCTTGGGACACAGATTAAGCTTGTTTGTTGAGGATGAGGGTGGCTGTTTTATTTTTCCTCAAGAGCCACCATTTTTATTTTCTTTAAGTTGTATTAAACCTCTTGTAAGGTTTGATGTATGAATGTAATCCTCAAGAAATTCCCCCAAGTTGTATTCCCAGTGAATGAATGCAGGAGTCCTCTTTTTTTTGGTTGGAGGTAGGGGAAGAAGGGAAGGAAAAGAAACAGGAAGATGGACTAAAATCAGCCCATCCCTTTCTGGCACAAGTACCTCTTTAAGAAGAGGATGGACGCCAGGAGGAGACTGGACCCCTGAGACTGGCCTCTCCTCTCTGTGTTTTGGCCAGCTGCCCTGTCAGGAAACGCCAGCACCACTTGTCCTGGTGCTGTGGGCTTTGTGCACAAGCAGTGGCACAGAGCAGGGGTCTGTGGAGCACAACCACAGAGCTCTTGTTACACTGCAGCTAAAGGAAACCTCATCTCAGAGGTTTTTAAGGCCATGACAAAGAGTTTGCATCTTAGAGGTGCTGGTTCACCAGTTTGATACCCTAGAAGCTTTCAGGCTAAACCCTGCTGAATTTTTATGTCCTGGCTCTCTGCAATGCTCAGTTCCATGTGTGCATGTTACATGAAAAAAGCAGATGGAACTTTATTTGCAGGAACAGAGATACTGACTGATGCTGTGGTTCTTCTGTAGTGAAGCTTTTCCTTTCTGGAATGCATATTTGGCTTTAAAAGTGGCTGGGTAAAACTGTTCCCATCTGTGACACCCTTCAGTATATTTAGTTGTTCAACTTATTTCAATCAATAAAGTATTTTATTATTATTA